>NC_041400.2:39470198-39770198 GCF_900747795.2 Erpetoichthys calabaricus | reverse complement strand
GCTGTGACGTGAGAGTCCCCGTCTTGCACCCTAAAACACGAAGCTGAGTCTCAGTACTTTAGCAACACCAGCTTTATTCAGCTTGAAACAGCAACAGCGCGGTTATTTATACACAGACACAGCAGTCAGGCAGGGCCCTGCACATTTATTATGTTCCTTGTTCCTTGTATCACCCATCGACGGCAGGCGCTTATAGCATGTCCACGATCATTTCGGATTCGCTTTTACAATGAACTGCTACAGCGCTGGGAGACTGCAATTGCTTTGGGACGCTCTTCCGCGTGTCGTCCCGTTGGGTGTAATCCCACAAGAGTTTAGAAACTCACTCACACCAGCCATGATTCTTTTCAAAGGTAAAGTGCAGGTTAATTTGTTTTATGTATTTTTACTTTATATTTTGTATTAATCATTTTTATATGAATAGTTTTGGGTTGTGGAACAAATCATGTGAGTTTCCATTATTTCTTATGGGGAAATTCACTTTGATAAACGAGTGCTTTGGACTACGAGCACGATTCCGGAACGAATTATGCTCGCAAACCGAGGTTCCACTGTATTGATAATTTGGCTTGCCATAGCAGCAGTGGGGAATGAACAAAAGTATCATGGAAAAAAGCAAAAAACAAACAAAACAAAACTGTGCTTTCAGTTTGGGAGAGATGAATTACCAGAATCAAATCTGTTCAAATTTTACTGTTCAGGTATTTAATTATATTAATTTGCTCTCTGCGTAGCACGGTAGTGAGCGGTTAAGCTTAGGTCACACTTTTCGCCACAATAATTGTTCCAGCAAAGTTTGCTGTCCTCAGGGACAGTTGAAAGACCATTATAATCCACTCAAAGCTAGTTCACCTTCTTCTTCCCCATTGACTTCAATACATTTTGTTGAATTCATGAACATTTCTGCAATTTAACTGAACTCGAGGCAAATCAAATTCAGTGGGGTTCAGTCATCACAAGTCATGATGCGTTCTCTCGAAATTCCAGGTATTTCTGATACACTTTACTATGGAAGTAGGTATATAATATAAAGACAAGATATTAACAAAGACTTTTTTTGTTGTTAATAACACTCACATAGCATCAGTAAAGTGGTTATTTGTCTGTTCAATATGGCCTACTAAAATGTCTTCACTTTGGAATGGACAGAGGTGCCTTAATTGAGACATATTTTTCTTGATATTGCCTACTTCAATATATGGCCTGAGAATCCTTACAGTTTCTAAGTAATTTTACCAGTATATAAAATGCCTCACTCCACAGAGATGAAGAGCTTATTTACTGATACTTTATAAGCATTGTGACAGACAGCCACGACCATTACCTGGCCGGGGCGCCAGCGGAATGGAAGGACCAGGGGAGAGAGCATCACCCCTCCTGGGTGGCTGTGACACCACAGAATCCCACAGGCCATGCTGGGAACTGGAGTTTGGTACAGCCCTGTTTGGTTCCGTGTGGGCTATAAGGGGGAGCAGCAGAACCTTATAGTGGACTTCTACCACACCTGGGAGTGATTCCAGATAATACTAATGAGCCACCTGGAACACTCCCAGGACCTGAATAAAAAGGAGCCGCCTCACTCTATTCGGAGAGCCAGAGTCAGGAGGTGGTGGACAAAGCTTGCCTGAGAGGGAGTGGAGGCGGAAGGATGGCAGAGAGATGAAGAAAAGAGACGAAAAGAAGAGTAAAGGACTGTGAATTGTGTTTAGGTTCTGTGCTGTGGAGAGACAGAAAACATTCCCCAGCTGTAAATAAATTGTGTGTCTTGGACTGGAACTTGTGTCTGCCTGTCTGTGTGTGGGTTAGGCCGGCTGTACGTGCCCCGTACTTAAAACCAAAAGAAGCTTTTGCCAATGAGTAACTCATGCATTTTTGCAGTACCTAAACTAAAGTTTTACCAAAGAAAATCTGATTGAGTGATTATGTATACAGCTCTGAAAGACTTTTGCTGTATTTAGGATACTGATTCTCAGACTGAGAAGGGTTCATGTTAATATCGGGAGAAGATCAAGTGGCCTGGTCACAGTTCGCCTCTCAAATTCAGCTTTTTCATATGAGTGGTCAGGCATGTATGTCTCAATTAAATGTTTTCTCTGGCATCACTTTCTGTAAGTCTGGATGTTCAACAGGGCTAAACAAAGTCTAAGAAACATATTATTTTGAAATGATTCTGAGGATTATTTTGTTTCACAGGTTTTCTCTTCTATTCATGAATCTCAGTCCAACATAACTTTCTTCTTTTCACCTGCCAGTAAGTTTTGCCAAGCTGCTGAACCACAGAGGCCTACACAGCGGGGGTCATTCACAACATCAACAGATTAACCCCAACCTCCATGCTCTTTCAATTTCCAAGCAGCAAAATTTCCACTGTATGGCACTGCACGTCTGCACATCATGATTACATAACTTTTTTTTTCTGCATCTTTTAAGATGAACATGAATAGATGAGTAATTGAAGCATGTTTTTTCCTCTAGCAAGCTAATCTTCTTTAACATAACCTGTTTGTTACTCTATTGAGCATTGACGTCTGAATAAATACAGAGGTGGTAAAGAACATAAATAAGCAAAAAAAAAAGAAAAAGGCTCCTTTACTGCATAATTTCAAGAAGTGAATCAGTTCATTTTCTTCTAAATCATTTATGAGTCCTTCTGCATTTGATTCTTTGAATTCCCTACACTGATAACGCAATCTTTTGTTTTTATGTATATAAAGAGCTTTAGATAGATAGATAGATAGATAGATAGATAGATAGATAGATAGATAGATAGATAGATAGATAGATAGATACTTTATTAATCCAAGGGGAAATTCACATACTCCAGCAGCACCATACTGATACAAAAAAACAATATTAAATTAAAGATTGACAATAATGCAGTATTTATATTTATATATAAATATTTACTTTAAATATTTACAGTATTTACTTTATAGTGTGCAAGAACACAATTGGGGGAAAAATAAAATTGTACATTTTGAAATGTGCAGTTTGTCATTTGTAATGTTTATTATATAATGTTTGTGTATGTGTTCACTGTGCTTGCTTTGTATTATAGTAATATAAATATAATGTAGTAGCCCATGAACCCACCCTCAGGACCCCCTTGCTTATAACAGCAATTTAGAAGGCTCTATGGCTCCAATAAACCACAAACTGGAGAAAGACTGGTACAGTAGTCATCCTCCCCTGGAACAGCAGTGTTGTCTCTGTGTCTTAAAAAGAAGGCACAAAATATTCCACATGTCTCAGAGAGTAGTGAAACAACACTTAGGGGTAAGTAGTCTTAGATATGGTCAGTGCCGAAGACTCCATCATTAGAATTACAATGGGCAATTACAAGTTGGAAACCACCGCTCATTAACAAGAAGATGAATGTTTACCTAAAGTTTTTCCAAAATGTGCAAAGATGTGTTATGGACAAATGGGGGAATGGTTAACCTTTCTGGGGCACATTAGTACCATAATAGCTGATGCAGAACCAATCCTGCATTTCACAGCAGGAGCCTCATATTTGTAGTTGATTATCAGGATGGTAGTGTCATTATTTTGAGATGTTTTCCTGCACCAAGATCTGGACAACTTTCCATCGTGGAAGAGTCTATAAATGTTGTCCTCTCTCAGATGACTCTTGTAGAAAAAGTCAGGTTAGGCTGTGCATCTGTAAGCTAAAGCTGAAGTAGAATGTATCCAAGCTGAAAGACAAAGATCTAAAAATTTGGAGTTTTGCAAATATAGATAGTAGGGGTGTAACAGTACAGAAAGGTCACAGCTTGTTTCACATTACAGTTTGGACATCATGGTTCAGTACAATGAGATTTAAGCAAAAAAAAAAATTAAAAAGCATAAGGCTAGGTTTCTTTTCATTTAGTTTGAACATACAGCAGTAAACGTTACCATCCACCAAGCCCTGAGGTAGTCTAGTTGATCGCCTACAGCTTGTAGTGTATTAAACAGTAAACACATAACACAGACTCCTGCATGTATTTTATGTATGGCTGATAAAAAACAAAAGGCAATAAATTACAAACTGAAACATCTCTTGTGTTATCAAAAGAAAACACACTTACTAGTACAGAGTGATTGAGATAGAAAGTACAGTCAGATATCATTTTGCCAATGGGCAACTTTGGTTACTTCTTATTAGCAATAAGGACCTAAAATGTTTAAAGTATTACACAGTGTAAACAGCAAACAAACTCACAATGAACATACACATTTGAAGAACTGGATTTTTCATTCCCCACTCAGAGCTAATAAACTAGGCAGTCACTGTGAGATAGCTTTTGGTAGCAGGAGTTGTTAATACTACAGAGGGTGCAGTGGACAACTCGTGATCGATCACCACTCGTGTACGCTAGTAACATCCTGAGACCCCTGACTGGCTTATGTGTACATGAGGCTCGAGCACTTTTAATAAATACTTGAAGCCGGCGTCTTCTACCACTGCATATGGCCACGTAGCTAGTAAAATGAAAATGCCAATTGCTTCCATAATTTTTTGGCTATGTCTGCAGTCACATCTAGAGGTCAGTAGATGGACTCCTGTTTTGTCTTTTTTGCCTACCTCCAGTGATTGGGACATCTGGGTGATGATGTCGAATATGCATTAGCACACCGTCCTCATCCAATCTACTGCTCACTCGCCATTGCTTATTCACTAGGAACCCAAAATGTTCCCACAAAACTGATTTTAAAAAGCAGGGCAGGTCTTTCAGCTTATCTGTGGCATTTATACTCACCATAGTGTGACTGATTTCATGAGACGCCAAACAATTTTTTTTTTTTTGTTCTTTATTTCGCCTTGGGGTCAGAGTGCAGGGTCAGCCATTGTACAGTGCCCCTGGAGCAATTACAGGTTAAGGGCCTTGCTCAAGGGCCCAGCAGAGCAGTGGCCTTTTGGCAGTGACGGGGATTCGAACCAGCAACCTTCGGGATACCAGCGCAGCTCCTTAGCCTCAGAGCCATCACTCCGCCCCAATTTTTGGCTAAACCTGCTAAATAAAGCATTACAGTTTAAGGTTTTCTTGTGGAACACATACTTGTGAATTTGATTCTGAATTACGTTAAATCAATCTTCCCACATTCACCTCATATTCCCAATACGACAGCATGTACTGAACTGTAACACCTGTATAGTGACAGTTCGAAACGAATACACGTACTGTTGAAGCTCTGATAGATAGATAGATAGATAGATAGATAGATAGATAGATAGATAGATAGATAGATAGATAGATAGATAGATAGATAGATAGATAGATAGATAAAACTTAAATTGGGGGAACCTCTTACTTGGTGGTTACATTATGCAGGCATATTTCTGTAGATCTCAAGGAGCCCCAGTAGCGTTTCTTGACAAACCTGTATCACAGAGAAGATGTGTGGCCGTCATTCTGATGTAAACAAGTAACTCTGTAACAGAACAGATAACTAGGTCATTAGAAGCATCCATACTTCTTTTTCATATGCTATATGTCCATACCTGATCTCCACTGGGTACAAGCAGCTGAAAAACACACAAATATTCTTCAGTTGAAGACTTTCTGCAAAGAGGCGTGGGCTAAAATGTACAGTAATAATGACAGAAAGCAGTTATTACTCAAATGGTAGGTACAATCAGTTAATGAGCCCATAGACACACAAGTCATTCCTTTCTTTAATATATACATTAAAGAAATATTAATTTTCTATAATGTATTCAGTCAAATGCTCTTTTAAATTATCCAATAATGTTAAATATCACACCATGGCAAGTACTTTTTCACAGTACTATATCAAAGAGCAGCTCTAAGTAGTGTTGTCCAATACAGTACTACCAAAAATTTCAGAAAAAGCTTATATATGTATTATAAAAATTAGACAATTTGAAAAGATATCCAGATTCCCTTATCTTTAATTGTACTAGTGATCACTGTTTTAAGATTGCTGTGTATTTCAGTAATTTCTGTCTGGCATCATTGTAGACGTACTAGTATAATGAAGTAATGAGGTAAAGTGATTACAAATAATGTCTAGCTGCTGCCAGAGAAGGAGTTTCCATTTGGACTATTGGGACAATTCCTGGTGGGGCACTTTCTCATATGAAAGGTGGGTGAGTAACAAAGAGACAGACAGAGAGCTGACATTAAGTGGACCATAGTGCTATTAAAATTGGGACAAGAGAACATTTTGTTTGTTCTGTACTGATTTTGGTTCAGGGTGTTATGCATTTTGGAAGGTTTTTGACATAAGAGAATCTCCCTGTATGCTTATTGGTATAAGTTATTCTCCCTAGATAGACAGTATGTTAATAATTATTATTGTTAGATGTTTGTTTTACTGCACCACCATTTCGAGAGGCTGTTGCTAGGTTGTATATCCTGGTTCCTAGTCCAGCCCCCTATGACATCACCACCTTAATGCTTTAAAAGCTGACACTGCATGCTCATTAACATTGGAGATTTGGTGTTGGTTACTTTCAGTGCTTTTGTCCCTCCATAGTGATTTTCAGTGCATTTTCACTATGAGTTTGCCCAGCCTTTTGGTTTTGGTGCCTGATTCTATTTGATCTCTTAGTTTGGAATTTGTCCATCTCCTGATCCCTTTTTGCCAGTTATTTTTGCTGCATGAATGTGTGGATTTGAAAAAGCAGGTGGGCTTTGCCTGTGCTACCATCCAGCTGAACTGGTAGCTTTTGGGTCTGAGAATTAAAAGATTTTTTTTCCGCTCTGTGCCAGAACAACTGCATCCTCAGTGCATCCCAAATCACATTAATATACTAACTGTCAGACTGACCACACCCTCTAACCTGACCACCTAATTGAAGCATAGAACAGAGAACTGATACGCTGGGATGACAGGAGTAATGGAGAAAATTTATTTTAAAACTGAAAAGGAAACTAACTGACAAAAAAATTAAGTCACTGCAACAAGGAGCAGCAGCATGTAAGAAAATTAGGTTTATGATAAAGGGATTGCAGCAGAGTGTAGAAGTGGTTAATTAAGCCACTTGTTTATTATGACTACTTATGACAGCACACCACCCTGGACAGCTCATCGGAACACTCAGATTAATAGACGTTTTAAATGACTTATTAAGCAGAAACCACAGTGGTGAAGGTGCAGAATGTCATAATTAAAAATATTTCTCTTAATGTAGCCAATGATCTAAACTGTTGCATGCTTTCAGACACAAATGGCATGGGGTTTAGTTAGCAAGCAGTGAATGGAAGTTTAATTAGGACTCAATTCTAATGTTGAACATTTATTAGACCCTCCACGTTTTATATTATATTTTTTGTCAGTGATCAGCCAAGTGCATTACAGTATCTGCAGAGTGTTGTAGTTCTCTAGTGTTATTTCTCTGCCACTATTTAATATTCTTACTTTAAAATGTTTTCATCTTTTGTTATTAGTTACTTTTTTGTTTTCATTTGTATTATGTATTTCATTAATATTGCAATGTTTCATTTTATTTTTGTAAGTACTGTGCATACAGTCGTGGCCAAAAGGTTTGAGAATTACACAAGTACTGGTTTTCACAAAGTTTGCTGCTTCAGCGTTTTTAGATCATTTTGTCAGATGTTTCTATGGTATACTGAAGTATAATTACAAGAATTTCATAAGTTTCAAAGGCTTTTATTGACAATGACATTGTTTATACAAAGAGTCAATATTTGCAGTGTTGGCCCTTCTTCTTCAAAACCTCTGCAGTTCTCACTGGCATGCTGTCAGTCAACTTCTGGGCTAAATCCCGACTGATGGCAGCCCATTCTTGGAAAATCAGTGCTTGGAGTTTGTCAGAACTTGTGGGTTTTCATTTGTCCACCTGCCTCTAAAGGATTGACCACAAGTTCTCAATGGGATTAAGGTCTGGGGAGATTCCTGGCCATGGACCCAAAATTTCAATGTTTTGTTCCCTAAGCCACGGTGCTCCATCATGCTGGAATGGCATTGTTCACCACTAAACTGTTCTTGGATGATGGAGAGAAGTTGCTTTTGAGGATGAGTATACTGATGGCAAGATGGTGGCATGATTGGACACAGCGGCTTTATGCTTTCCACTCTGGTGCTTTGTTTGTCTGATTTCATTATTGATCATTGAGTTGTGTCACACAAACCTTGCATAAAGCTGTTAGGATTTAGTTGTTACTGTATTACAGTATAAATTAACCATCATAAACCACTTTCAGTGAATTTATAACACACTGGAAGATATAGCAAGAACACCAGAGATGCTGAGGATTATTATTATCGAACCCAGTAAGTGACGGAGATATTGCAGGGTGAGGAAACAGTAGCAGGGATGCCAATCAGATCTATGGAATAGACTAAGAACACAGCCCCACAAATCTCCATTACCTAGCGTCTTTCTCACCAATGCAAGAACGATTACTTGCAAAATGGATGAGTTGGAGCTACAGATTTCTGCTTTTGTTTTCATGTGGAATTGTTGTGTGATGATTATAACAGAGACTTGGCTTCACCTGCAAATCCCAATATAACTAGCTGACTGTACAATTCACTGGCAGGACAGGAACAAAAATTCGGGTAAGAATTGCAAATGTTAGTATAGCTCTTAACATACTTTATATTAAAATAAATAAATAGCAGCAGGCTTATATCATTGGAGTTCATATCATTGCTGGTGACTTTAATCAAGCATGTTTAAAGACTGTACTACCTAAGTGCTCCACTAGGGGGAAAATACACTTGATCAAAATATAATGTATAAAATAATTAAAACATGCTTATAAAACCACACCCCTCCACCATGTAGGTCAGTCAGATCATCTTCCATTGCTCCTCATCCCAGCATACACACCCCTCAGAAGGAGGACAAAACCAGTTACAAAGACCATAAACACTTGGCCTGAGAGTGCTGTTATTCATCTACAGGACTGTTTTGCACAAACAGATTGGAAGATGTTTAAACAACAAGACTTAGGGGAATATACAGAAACAGTTCTATTCTACATCAAGGGCTGTGTTGATAATGTCACTATCACAAAGAGGGTCAGAGAGTTTCCAAATCAGATACCCTGGATGACAGAAGAAGTAGAGACACTTCAAAAAATGTCACACTGCCTTCAGGTCAGGCGACAGGGTGTTATACAGTACAGCCAGGGTTGACTTGAGGAGAGGTATCAGAGAAACCAAAGAGGACTATAAGAGGAAAATAAAAGACCATCTCACAGGGGACAAGTCTCAGCGGGTGTGGCAAGGAATTCCACACATTACAAATTACAAGGCCAGCAACCCCAGGTCTGTCGGTTTTGAGGTAAGGAGGCCCAACATGACCAAACTGATCGCACCAGCCTCCAGAACCCACAAACTCACTCTGCAAGAAAATGAGGTGCAATGTGTGCTCAGAATGGTGAACCCAAGGAAGGTCACTGGCCCTGATGGAGTATGTGGGAAGATACTCAAAGCATGCACTGACCAGCTTACCAGGGTCTTCACAAAGATTTTTGATCTTTCTCTGGCTTCAGCCACTATTACACATTGCCTAAAATCATCAATCATTATTCCTGTCCCTAAAAAAATAGCCACTAAGAGCTTAAATGACTATAGACCAGAGACTGGTCTTACAGCACATTAAATGCTGCCTCCCACCCACTTTTGACCAGCATTAGTGTGCTTACAGATTAAACAGGTCCACAGAAGATGCCATTACTACTGTTCCACATACTGCGCTGAGCCATGTAGACCAAAGAGGGTGCTATGTAAGGATGGTCTTCGTAGACTACAGTTCAGCATTTAATACAATAATCCCTCACATATTGGTTATCAAGCTGACAGACTTAGGTCTCCCCTGCTCTACCTGCACCTGGATAAATGACTTTCTGACAAACCACCCAAAAAGGGTAAAGCTCGACCATTGTCTCTCTTTTTTCCTTTTCCTCAGCACAGGATCTCAACTAGGCCGTGTTTTGAACCCACTACTTTACTCTTTGTACACATATGACTGCACCCCAATCCATCCCACTAATATTATCATTAAATTTGCAGATGTCAGTGTAGGAAATCTCATATTAGAAGGAGATGAGTTGGCCAACAGAGACGAAGTCCAGAGACTGAGAAAATAATGTTCAGTGAATAACTTAACACTGAACACCACAAAAACTAAGGAACTCATTCTGGACTTCAGAAAGCATAGCACAGAACCAGTTCCTCTTTACATCAACGGAGACCATGTGGAAAGGGTGCAGACCTTCAAATGTTTGGGAAGTGACATTTCAGAGAACCTTTCCAAGTCACAGAACACGAGAACACAATAGCAATGGTCAAAAAAGCACAACAGAGACTGCACTTTCTGAGAGTTCTCAGGAAAAACAACTTGGAGCAAAACTATTGGCAGCTTCTTATTATTCAACCATTGAGAGCATCCTGGCATACTGTATCTCAGTATGGTACGCCGGAAACATGGCAACTGAAAAGAATGCTCTCCAGAGAGTCATAAACACAGCCCAAGAAATCACAGCTTGTTGTCTGTCCTCCCTGGAAAACATTGCCCGCTCCCGTTATCTCACCAGGGGGGTATTTTTCGTACGTCGCTTAAACCATCCGAGATCAGGTGCTTCATCTTGAATGAGTTAATGCCAGTGAAACTCATCCAGATAAGTCGGTTTTTCAAACGCAGCTGTGTATTAGATTAGTGTAGCTGGATCTAATCATATGAGATGAATGCGCGCGCCCGCGCTGAGTGAAAAGCCCATATATATTGAGTCTAGAAAACATGATCAGCAAGTCTTTGATAGGCTGTAACAAAATGACGAAAGAACGGGCGCATTTTTTTT
Organism: Erpetoichthys calabaricus; assembly: GCF_900747795.2. Taxonomy (NCBI): domain Eukaryota; kingdom Metazoa; phylum Chordata; class Cladistia; order Polypteriformes; family Polypteridae; genus Erpetoichthys; species Erpetoichthys calabaricus. The sequence continues at coordinate 39,759,417 of NC_041400.2, read as the reverse complement.
TCACACACGCGGCGCAAGACCTTTTATTCGAAGGACACGAAGAATTTCAAGATTTAATTTACACAAGGGGTAACACTGCAAAAGCAGCCCAGACCAGAAAAGACGGCTGGCAAAAAGTGGCCGAAAAAATTAAACGCTAAGTAGTGTACATTGTACTTAGTGAATGCAGCGTTTCATTTCCTATGTGTCAGATTAATTATTATTTAATATGTCATAATTCCAGATCAAACGTGAGCACAAGGAGAACATGGGAACAGGTTAAAGTGAAGTACAAGAATATACTTCAAACTGGTAAATATTGGTATATAACTATTTAAAGAATTGTTGACATGAAGAATCATATATAATATAAAAAACATTAATTTTAAAGCTAATAAGGAGGCAGACAAGCAAAAAACAGGTGGAGGTCCACGCGGTCCAGACCTAACCCCTGCAGAAGAGTTGGCTCTCCAGCAAAATGCCCATCGCCCTGTTTCTGATGGCATTCCAGGGGGAAGCTCCTCCTCAGAACCAGTGGCAGGAAGTAGTGGTCACTTCATTTCAGGTAAAGGATGGTCATTGCATATTTGTCCTCCATGTGTGCTATAGGTATGTTCCATATAGCCCTCTTTTTTGTTGGGTCAGTTGCAAGGAATGTCATATCCCTTGAACCTGTGTCTGACCAACGAGATATTAACGAAGGTCAAATATTTGATGAAGACACTGTGTCTGATTATTCATCAGGAGGAGAGGTACACTTTCCAAATAATGTTTGATCAAACTCCACTCTGATCAGTTCCATGTGACCCAATCACATTTGGAAATCCTGGTAATGAGAATGTTAGGCTGATTGAGATTCTTCGTGGAACTGTGGGTGTTTTAGCCTGTGTATTACCTACCTGCAATGGCATGAAACGCCTCTTTTATTGTCTGCGCACGCAGGTGTCCAGGAAACACAATGAAAACCTGAAGGAAATATTTCAGAGCCAAACAGACTTTACGAATTGCCTGGCAAACTGCACTTTTCGATAGATGTTCCGCATCGCCTACAGTATATAAAAAAGTGCCGCTTGCAAGAAACCTCAAAGCAATGCCTACTGTCTGTGTGGTTGTGAGAGCCCGACTTCGCCGAGTTTGACTTCGAATATACGGAGCTAATAAATCTTTGAGGTACAATATTCCCCCTCGGCTAAAGCGGTATCTTTCGTACAGAATTTCCTCCGGGGGCAATAAAGGATCTTGCCGATCACGCAAAACCCTCTTTATATGAAATTCTCTTCCTATAATTTGCACACCAATATCAATTGGTCGCTCATTCATGAACGGCGAAGCCCTGACTGGATGACTTCCACACCGTCACTGATCACGTGTGTAAACTAATCCTTGTTTACGCAGAACAAACCTGCTCCGATCAGGTTTGTGGATTTGGATGTGTTGCTATGACAACACTTCCAGCAAGAGTTTCAAAAAACCGACAGATCCAGGATCAGGCCAAATCGTCAACAATTACATCCGGCTAAGCGAGTAATCCACGTACGAAAAATACCCCCCAGATCCGCAAACATCATTAATAATCTTTCACACCCTGGTCACCATCTCTTTGAACAGTTGCCCTCTGGTCAGCACTATTGATCTTTGAAAGTATGAACTGCTAGATTCAGAATCAGTTCCTATTCAATGGCCATAAATACATTGAACAAAAATTAAGGCAATTTAAATATTTTTTTTAGTCAGTGCTGGAAAATAGACTCATACATACTGAGTTTGTTCTCGTGCAGCTACTCCCCAGTGGAATAGTACTATTATATTGTATTACTTCTGGTTCCATTTTTATTTTATCTCACTTCTTTTTTACTGTGTTTTTACATATAATATTACTGTTTTAACTTTATTTCCTTGCTTGTATTATGTGTTGCTGCATTGGTTGTGTTTAATGAAAAATAGTGTTATTTTTGCTTTTTGTATCCAGTTGGAGTGATGCTCGTAATTTTGTTGTAATTCTTTTACAATGACAATAAAGGCTTTCAATTTCAATCACAGTACTTCACTTGCAGTTCAAAAGAGAATGGCATGTGTACATACATTAAAGGGGGTGAAAGGATGGTAAGTACCCAGCTTAGAAAAATAGGCCTATATTCTTGGAAAAAAAAAAACTTTCACTCATCTTCTGGTTCATGGTAAAGAAAACAAAATACATGTGGCTGAGTTGAATTCTTCATTGTTTCAATGTATAAAGGATGAGTAATCGGACAAGCTGCAGCTTCATTCTGGAAACTCCTACATTTTATTTGTTCTCTTTGGTTGTTAAGTCAGCATTCTGAGTGAGGTGTTGAACTTCATATGAGTTAATTGTCAGTTATCTAAAATTCTCCTCAACTTCTTAAAGTTTTACTTCTCTGTTTTACAAGTAATATCTCCTTTAGAGAAGAATGTTTAATTATTGTACAACTAAATTGAATTTCATACACATTTATTTTGATTATGGTTATTTTTTATTATTTTTTGTTAATTTCAAGTCAAATCCCATTATAGTGAATATCGAAGTAATGAAAATTTCAGAATAATTAATATTTTTTGTTGGCCCAGACAAATGTTCTTTCAACGTCAAGTTTAATAAATTTTGTTTTAACGAAATGCATACCATATATACTCGCGTATAAATTGGGTCTTGAAACCCAAAAAATAGATCATAAAATCAGACCCCAACTTATGCGCCCATACATCTTTTTGCTTCCTCCAATCTCACACCAGTTTCTCAGACACATCGAATTTTGCTCCAGCAGCTCAGTTCCTAATTTCATTCGCCATGTCTATGACTTTTAATTTAAAACCAGCTGCATATTTTCTTTTGATCGAATGCTGCATTGTTCTTACGATAAAGATGTATGAAAGTGTGAGATACAAAAAACACAAAACAGTGCAAACGTTGCTTCGCAATAGTTTGGGTATTACCATGTCGTCACAATACATAGAAAAAAAAGGCAGTGTGCTCTGTGGTTACTCTCTAAGGTGGGCGTTAGCATATCAAAATCTCTTGGACCAATAGAGTGAGTTTTCCACATTCAACTTATACAACCGACATTATAAAATACTGGAAATTATACAATCAAGCCCCGACTTATCTGCGGGAGAACTTATCCGTGAGCATATATGGTATTTCAGTATAATGAAAGCTTTTTCGACCAAAAATGGCCACCAAAGATAATAATGCGATACAAAAAAAATACTTAATGCCGTGTCTTTCACCTGCAACAGGCTGTCTCTTTATTGTTACACCAAAATAAAGTGACAGTCTGTTATAAAATTTCTGGTCTCGGACAGTCTCATCGAGGTTCATCAACAGTGTAAGCATGACATCATACAGGTATAGCCAAATTCTGAGTCAGTGCTCCACCAAGCGTCCATGTGGGTAGTTGTGTAGTGTGCAGATAATGTACTGTCCGCCTTTCATATCACTTCTCAAAGTTTTCTGTGACAAATGGCATCAGTTTACAGTGAAAGAAAAATGAACAATCCTGGAAAAAGCTGATTCTGGAATGAAGTAAAATGATGCGGTGAAAGCATTTTGGAATCACGCCTTCAACGCTGTCAACAATTTTGAAAGATTGAAAAAAATGCCTGTATTTCTATAAAAAAATTGCATCTAATGTTTCATTTTCATTCTGTATTCACACCTGTATTTTTTTTAAAAAAATTACATCTAACTTCTCATTTTCATTCTGTATTCATAACTGTATTTATGTAAACAAAAATTATATCTAACGTCTCATTTTCAAATAAAACATTTTCTGCAGTTTAAGAAGCACTGTTGTTTTATACGGGCATTCTCAAACTTGGGTCACAGAGTTGCAAAAGAGACAGGAAGCTGAGTCCAGGCTTCCAAGAGAAGGCAGATACAGTCTTAAGACTTAATTCAAAATATGAGCTGTTACTTCAGCACTCGAGCACATGAGATAGAAGCTGTGACACCTCCTTTAGCATTAATCTTCAGTTTAGAACAGGGGTGTCCAACTCCGGTCCTGGTGGGCCGCAGTGGCTGCAGGTTTTCATTCTAACCATCTTCTTAATTAGTGAGCTGTTTCTGCTGCCGATTAACTTGTTTTGCCTTAGTTTTAACTGACGTGACTCTTACCCTTTAGTTGTTTCTTTTTCGTTAATGAGCAGCCAAACAATAATGAGACACAAAACAAGCCGCCACATGACCAGTTCACCTGAAAATAAAGAAAGGTGAAGGTCTTGGTCATGTTGGTCTGCTAAGGTCACCAAAACATCTTGACGGTGGTCTTAGAAAAAACAGAAAATCAACAGTCTGCTGTGGCAGAATGAGAGCAGCAACAAGTCATGATATTCAGTAACGGCATCGATTAACAGCAAGAATTGACTTCTCATTAACAAACTGGTTTGAGTGAAATTGGCTGGAGTTTGAAATCCCAGTTTAGTTGGTCATCTGTTGGCGCATTTTAAGTCTCGTTTTTGTTTGGTTGCCATTTAATAAAGAAACAAATCCATTCAGAGGACTGAATCCTTAAAAACAGGACTATTAAAATGAAGGGAAAAGGAGTTAATTAGCAGTGAAAACTGGTCACTGATTAGGAAAATGGCTAGAATGAAACCCTGCAGCCACTGTGGCCCACCAGGACCAGAGTTGGACACCCCTGGTTTAGAAGAACACCAGCATCTGAGAATCACTGCTGTTGCAGATCAGGAGAGTGCAAGGAAGAGTAGGCCAAAGCCTGGTGTTAATTGTTCTAAGAATTGTGTGACGAGCACGTTACATGGTAAGCCTGATCCTACAGAGGACAAACAATTGCAGAACAGCTACAGAGCTGTCTTTGTGCTGCTGCCATTAGAGATGGTGAATCGCTGGTGACCCCAGTCACAAAAGTATATGGATTTTGCCAATATTTATCATAAAGAAATAATTTTATGGTCGCATAAATTTTGTTACAACAGGATTCCACCTGTATATAGATATTTTAAATGATCCCTTTTATTATTTATTTGTGGAAAAACTGTATTGTTTATTTTGTCTTTTTTAACAAAGTCATTTTTACATTATTTTTACATTTATGCAACACTGTTTGGTAGTCACATGACCCATTCTGTCATGTCAATGGCATAATGTCTGCTACATATAAATACGGCAGCGTTTACACACTGAGTTATCCCTTGGTGAATAAAGAAACACTTCCTTGCTGTACTCAGTAACAGTAGATGGGTTCTTTCCAGTTTTTGACTTTGGTATTGTTTTCAAGAGAACGTTTCTTGGCTTTCCCCTTTAACGTGGCACTCCATTTATTTTTGTCTTCCTAGTTTTTGGCACTTGCCTGTCTGACTACGTTTTAGAGGTCATCTCCCATTCCCTTAACAATATGCTGTATCTATGGGCCGTATGGTGGGATGGTTAGCATTACTTCTCCATGGCTTCACAATCCTGTGATCAAACCTTAGTCTGGCTAACATCTGCATAGTGTGTGTACATACTCTCCATATCCACATGATTTTACATTCCAAGTTCACTTGCCATACATGAATAACTGTCTTGAAATTGGCCCAGTGTGTTTGTGCTCATGAATGTACCATTATAGTGGACTATAATTTCAACAAGTCTATAATTTCAACAAATATCTTACTGCCTTGTGTTTAGTGAATGAGTGGATTTGGAAAGTGAATGAAAGAATCATTTGCTGGCCAGGGGAAAGTCTGATTTAGCTTTTCTCACATATACAGATGCTTAGGATTGCCAAGTTATTGTGGCCTGAGGTGAGGTGTGGGCTAGACATGCATTCAAAGTAAGGAAAAGCTAGAAATGAAATGTTGGGTAGAATGTGCAACTGTTGAAATTCTGTGCACAGTCTAGCTGCAAAGTAGAAGTTGAAGCGGATTTCCTCATTAGATTTATTAAAGAGCAGAACAGCTCTCTTGATATTTCCCCCCTTTTTTCTTAGCTGTTTGAGGTTGAGATCAGCACCTCAGGGTCCAAAGGTTACAATTTAGCCAATCGTGCTCTCAGATCATTGAAACGAGTCACATGCTGCTCTTGTTCCTGTGGTATGTCTGTATATTCTTTTGTAACACGTTTTTATGTCTAGTTCCTTATTGTTTTTGCATAACATATTTGAAACTAACAACTTACAAGTAGCTATTTTATGAAGAAATTAAAATGCTTTTCATAAGGTGTCAACTATCTGACTTTTATATTAGAGTCAAGGATTTGGCATTATTAGGCCTGGCACACGCAAACTCAGAAAAGATTTGATTTTCTTTTTTCCAATGCAAATATTCAAAAGTACATGTCATGGTGCTTAGCTCATTAACAGGGAAGGAAGGAAGGAGTCAGCTATAATCTGTCTTTCATCATTAAATAAACATCAAACCCGAAGCACTTGGAGATTCCCTTTGTAGCTATATTTTACAATGCTTAATCATTAAAAGTTAAAAACAACTGTTAGTATTGTAATAGAACAAGGTGAATTAGTACAGGCAAGGATGCAATGTTATGTAATCAGAGTGGTGCATTGCTTTCAAATAAAAAAGGACACAGAGAAGGAATAAATGTCCAGGCTCAGGTGACATATCACTGAATCACCGAAAGGAGTTATAGCAACAAGAAGACTAAAGCATGAAATAGCATGTGGTGTCCCATAAAACAGTACCAGGATTTGTCAGCCTTGTGCTGGCTTGGTTGAGCACATTTAGCAATCTCCCTAGCAGAAGCCAACTGGGGGCACACTGTGTAGCAAACCACATGTACCACAAAGCATGGATAACTGTGAACATCAAAGTAATATTACAAATTTGGACCAGCCATAGATAAAGTAGACAAGAGACACATAAACAAAATGGATATACACAAGTCTGTGATCCAAATATGACAGGCAAGAGGTCATAAACAATAAAGCTGAAGATATACTATAGTACGGTAGTACTTATAAATAAGCAAAATGTAAAAATATTGGGAATTGTTAACAAAGAAACCAGACTAAACTCATAATTTCAAAAACTAAACCAAAATCAAAAACATGGGAGAGTGCAGGATGGGCTGTTGAATCAGTGTGAAATGCAATGCCATAGCAAAGCCAAATACTGGTAAGTTTCTGTCTCCAAACTCAGATAAACAGGAAGTATTAAGCATTGACCTTACTAACTCATCTTTGACATCACAATTTGTGACCTACAAAAACTGCATCCCCTAACAACATGTCATCTCATCATGTCAACGGAACTGCAAATTCTACTATTTATGACTAAACAAAATGGCATCAGGAAAGATTCAAAATATTTTGACACCTCCAAATCATTTAGGAAGAAATAATTCTTAAAATTAATTCAATATGTTTCAGAACCACAATGGATAAAAAAAATGTTCAGAAAAATTTAAACTTTAATGAAAAAAATTTAAACAAAAGCAAATCATAACACACAGGAATACCTTAAAAGAATAGGCCTCACCACCTCTGGGAGGTCTCTCACTCAAATTCACAAGGCAAGTTTACATTTGCACAGGTTCAAAAGGGATCTAACAGGTAAATATTTCCACTATAGGGAGAGAGGAAACAAACGTGAAAAAACCTTTGGCCCAAAAACTAAACAAACTTCCAGTAATATTTACCGTAGATACTCGCGTATTAGTCGAAAAATTTATGCCTTAAAATTCATTCAAAAAAATAGGGTCGACTTATCCGCGGGGCAACACAATTTAATAATTATAAGCCAGCAATGGGTCTTTTTACTTCTGGTACATGCTTCCTCAGTTGGTTTGCTCAGTTGATTTCATACAAGGGACGCTATTGGCGGATGGCGGAGAAGCTACCCAAATAGAGCAAGCATTTAAGTTCCTGTGTGCTGATTGGCTCAGTGACGGAGCACCAAATTTGATTCCGCTGCATTAACCAGGAAGTCTCGTCTCGCTCATTCAGCATCAACGTGTTTCGCTGTGTAAAGAGTTTACTTTTGTGCTCTTTTGTGTTTATCTTTGTGCATAGTTCAGCCCTTCGTTATGGCTCCAAATCGATCTGCTCCTGCTACTGCTTCAGAGGCCGTGCCCAAGTGCCAACGGAAGATGCGAATGATTGCCATAATTGTAATTATTTATAATTAGTTTTACCCTCGACTTATATGCGGGTCATAACAAATTTCGTAATTTTTGGCTTAAAAAATACACTCGACTTATCTGCGAGATCGACTAATACGCGAGTATCTACGGTAAATGTTTTATTTAAATAATTCAAAAAGCTTTTCAAAAACAAAGCAGGAGCAACAACAGGAATCGGCAAGCCTAAACATGAACAATTCTAAATAAACAAAAAACAGAACCAATTCCTATTAACAAGAGCAGGGAAGTCAAAACCAGAGAATTAAAATCCAGGAAAAGCACAAACCAAATGACAGGAACAATCACTATAGCAAAGGAGCCATGTTATTGACTGAGTCCCCAGCTGCAGTATTAGGTGGCTTCACCCTCTGGGGCTCCACATAAAGGAAACAGGACAGAAAACAAAGACAACTCATAAATACTATATTAACAACACAAATTTTATTAATACATAATATCACATTCAATACATCAAATACAGAAAGGTTAAAAACAAAAGAAGGAAGATTCCAGTGGTGCCACAGTCAAGTTTTGAAGGTCATGACAAAAGCCATCAGAGAGGGGATTGAGTGGAGCAAGCAGGCCAATCCTTTAAAACAGGTCATCAACTTCATTAGAGCTAGTGAGTAGCCAAAACACCAAGGCAAGAGATGTGCAGGATTCTTGGCCTCTACAAGGCATGACAGTTGATGGTAGAGAAACAGTTGATGTTCCCCCAGCATATAGCAGTCACCTCAAAACCCACTAAACCATTTTGTTCTGCTGGAGCTGATGGTCCAGTGGGAAAATTGGATGGAAGAGGGTTTCGAAAGAAAACTCAGCAAGTACAAGAAACTGGTCAGTGATTTCAGACTAAGCCATTTAGATAACAAGTTACCTCCCAGTAGAGGTAAGATGCAGTGGCTTTGCATGCTGATCCTTGGCCATATATCTTGGGTCATTGTGTAGCGAGAAGACATGGAGAAAATTTATCAGCAACAAAACAAAAGTGACAAAGAAAGCCTCTAGATCAGTGTTTCCCAAACTCAGTCCTGGGGACCCCCTGTGGCTACACGTTTTTGTTCCAACCAGCTTCTGTTTTTAATTGAACCCCTCAGCTAATTAAGTGAACTGTTATTTCCCAAGTTCTGTGTTTTGGGAACAATATAGAAATTAAAACTAAGTTTGCTAAAAATATATATATATATATATATATATATATATATATATATATATATATATATATATATATATATATATATATATATAATAAAATGTACTAAGCAGTTATATGGGAATAATGGTTTTTTTTCTTTTTAACATATTTTCATCTTGATTTTCATTCTACTTTTCAAGGTCTAATTGTTTAATTAATCCATTATTTACCAATTAGTGGGTCTGATGCTAAAGTAGTTGCAACCTTTGATTATTCAGTGTTGTCTGCCAGCGTGTCTGCTCTGCTCGTTTTTAATTGTCGTTAATAAGATACAACGAAGTGGGAAAATTGCATAGAGAAAGGGTAAAATATAATCAAATCAACAAAAGAGAGTTAAGCATTTAAATCTATAGAAAAAGCAGAAATATTTCTAAATGTCTTATAAATGTAAAAATCATGCTGCTGTGCTTTTCTGAATGTAGAATAAGAATAGAATAAAAATAGTTAATTAAATGAGATCAGTGCTATCAGATGTTGTCACTGATTAGGAATCTGGTTGGAACAAAAACCTGCAGCCACAGGGGTCCCCAGGACAGAGTTTGGGAATCACTGCTCTAGATGGCTGTCACTCAAGAGAAAGAGTCATGGGACTATAGTAGCCTGTATGCTTTCTGGCAACAAGGTGAGACCTCAACTGGAGAGTGTATGATTTTGAAAGACACAAAACAATTGAGGGAACCACAAATATCACTGACAATGTGGCCAGAAGTCTCACAAGATGTATTTACTCAGTCTAAAAAACCACAAAAAGACTAAACAAAAAAGAAAACAAATCCTGGATAAGCCATGACAGCTACATAGAGTGGGATAATGAGACTCCCAAGGACTGTACAGGTGATATTCTTCTACTTTGTAAAACCATAAGCGGAGATTGAAACCATCAGAGCTAATATATGTAAACAGAAAATTTTACCAATCCCAGACACTGACTATAGAAAGCTGCATTTATACCTTCACATAATAGCCAACGTCTATCTGCTACACTGTAAAATGGGCTTTATAGGTGATTAGATTGGATAAAACTGGATGAGTTAAACTATCCATGTAGGGCATGGTAGGGCAATGTCTGATAATGCAGATTGTAAATATTAGTTTTTCACCCAAGACACATTATCAAAAAAAAAAATAATAATAGCAATGCAATGAAAACATACTTTTAAGCTAATTAAAAATTTACAATAATGAACCTCCATAGTACTCACCATACTGATGCTCTAGTCTGCATGCGTTCTGTCAATCTAATCCTACCGTAGACACAGTCAGTGGGTTATTTTTTTTTTTGTCCTGTCATTTTCATTAGGCCTTTTAATTTACCAGAAATGTATCACACATTTGAACTATCAAGTACCTTTGTTGTAACACTGTTTTTTTTTCTTTGATGTTTTGCATCTTTGCCTTCTGAATAAGGATGTCATGTTAGGTAGATTATAATACAAGGAACTTCATTTGGTTTCCAACCCTCCTTTCCAAAGCAGGGCCACAGCAAGAACCAGTCCATTGGAGGACAAACTCACTTACATACCTATACACACACTCGACTTTTGTGGTGTTGTGGTGCTTAACTACAAAATTACTGACCAGTAGCTTTTTTTTTTCAGAAAAGCTTACTGTAATTAAGTCTATGATTTAATTTAATCTAATGTGAATTTCCCCTTGGGATTAATAAAGTATCTATCTATCTATCTATCTATCTATCTATCTATCTATCTATCTATCTATCTATCTATCTATCTATCTATCTATCTATCTATCTAATGTGTATTCCTCAGTAATGTCTGACTTTTGATCCTTTTTCTTTAATGTGGGAAGGGGCCCGAAGTCCAACAGCATTGGAATTATTCAGGGTCTAGGGCAGAAACAGAATCTGGAAAAAAATCTAAGTCAAATGACTAGCAGGGATCAGAGCAAAAAAGAAAGGAAAATATTGATAACACCAAAGGCAAACTCATCAGACTGAATTTGTAGATAAAAAACATGTACATCTCTAACTCCCTAATAAGATTTTGGGATAACTAAATGTACTGCAAAGTATTTTTGACCAAATCCAAAAAACTGACATCACAGGTCAAACTTGGGTCATTTTTATAAACATATTGGCAACCATGTATCCACACTACAAATTGGAGACAATCATCCACAGATAAATTGGTCATGCATTGATAGCAAATGCAATAAGTAACTTGCTGAGAAATTCAGATGAAGATTTTATGTCATAGCACACAAAGGCTGTTCTGATGGGATTTGGTGTTCAGTGACCAATGTGCACCAAGGATTTCAGCTTTTGTCTATTTTTAGTTATCAGCTACTGCAAAGTAAGACATCCTTCTGGGGTAAAAATGGGTCATGTAGTTGTTAGATCCGCTTGCATTTTTCCCCTACAGTGGCTGTCGCTGGGAGGTGCTCATTTTCCGTGTGTATTTTATTGTTTGGTATATAAACATCTTTTCAATCTATAATCTTTTATTTCCAGCGTCATACCTCCATATCAGCTATGATACATACTGTATTTCTTTTTCTCTGTTTCAGTGCATACCTACAGAGTATAAAAATAGAATGCCCTTGAGCCAGTAAACAAGCAGAATAATTATGGACACTTTAAAAATAACTCTGCTTACTTGTAAAAGTTGTTTGAATGCAACTATTGTCATTATTGTACCTCTGGATTTATCCCAGTGGCCCACTTAAAATATAAAACAGGTTGCAAAAAGATGTATCTTTATTGAGCAATAGTCAGGAATGAATGAACAATTTACTACATGGAAGGTAAACATTCTGTTTTCATTTACAGAGCATTATGCAACTATACTGGGTTCTCATTTTACTTTCCTATCACTTTTTACTTTTATAATCCCTATATTTACATCCCCTTGGAATTTTTATGTTCTTATCATTTCCATTTCTATTTCTATCATTTACATTTTATTTTTCTGCGGCATGGTTGTGCAATGTGTAGAGCAGTGGAGTCTGGGTCCACCTCATAACTTCAAGCTACTGAGTTCAAATACAAACCCTATCACTGCCAGAATGGAGTTTGCATGATCTCCCCATGTCTCGGAGGATTTTTCACTGGTGTGGTGGTTAGGTTGACCGGTAGTCTCGCAGAGATAGAGGTATGATATATATGTTTGGTGACAACCATGGATTAATTTTTTGTAAAACTGGTTGGGCACAATTAGATGGCTTACTGAGTGTCACGTTTCTAAACTGATCCAATGTCTCATGAAGATAGAGCTTTGATTTTGAACAGCAAAGAGCAGTGATACTCTCATTAAGCTGGTGTGACAGAGAGCAAACTTCTGATTATTATAAACTTAATAGCCAAAAAGTGTCTAAAAAAATTCCTATTACACATATAATTGTGTGTCACATGTGTGGCAAGCACATTGCAAGTGTTAAAAATAAACACAACCTTTTACAAGGGAAAAGCTTTTCTGTAAAATCACATTGGTGTCTGAATACATCAATGAGCTAGTGGTAAAATTAAACTATATGTTGTCGCAAGTACTGGATGTGCTCTCTGTTGTTCAGTTACGATGTAAGGTTGAAAGAATTGGCAACTATATTCGTGAAAATATAATATGCAAAATATACATTCAAAGTAAACAGTGAGTCACATTCCATCAAAAGGAGATGAAAGGGACTGCCATAAAGAGAGCTGATAATGGAGAACCACAGGAGATCCAGATTTTGCTACTCTAAACACCCAAATGAGTAAATGTGCCTAATGCCACCAACTTAGCAATGGTCGAGGCTGCACAGCATCCACCTTCATGTGTAAATGAATAACTAGAGGAAGTTAACACTACTGTGTAATTGGAAATGTAAACATACCACCCCAGAATATATCCTCCATGTTCTAACACATTGCATATCCATATACCACAACACTTACCTAAACTTTATTTCCTGTAGTTATACTATGTAGCTATGTAATAGTCAAACTGACAGAAAGATATCGGAGCAGACAAAAGCACTTCCCAAATGTACAGAACCAAGTAGCCTGCAGTAATATTCATGTACTATTAAGCCCAGTGATTCGCCAGCGAATCGGATATCCAAGAATGGCAATCAGTTTCTGTTCTGTCCGATATCTGGATGGATGACATATCATGGAGGGTGGGTGCGTCTGGGGAAATGTCATTTAATTACATATGCATATCTGTAGTAAAGCGGTCTCGTTTTGTGGAGACGTGATTCCGTTGCCTTCGCTGACACCGACCACTGGCAGAGTGGAGCACAGCAAGTTCAGCCCTGTGCCCTGCGTCCATATCCGGTTCACGCCGTGTAGTTTGGACATCTGGGGCTTCCGTACTGTAATATTGTAATGTGATTCACATATGCGCTGAATCCTCTCGTTTTTGTTTTCTCTATCATGGAGGGTGGGTGCGTCTGGGGACATGTCATTTAATTACATACGCACATCTGTAGTAAAGCGGTCTCATTTTGTGGAGATGTGATTCCGTTGCCTTTGCTGACACCGACCGCTGGCAGAGTGGAGCACAGCAAGTTCAGCCCTGCATCCATATCCGGTTTACGCCGTGTGATGCGCTGCAGTGCGGCAATGCGTGTGCGCCTTGATGTGCCCAGCGCCCAGTACCCTGCGTCCATATCCGGTTTACAACCTTCGGTTAGTAAGATGGATGTATCTATATCCTCTGTTGCAGCGCTCATTACAATGTATAAATTCATCATAAAGTTTCTGTTACCTTTTGCTATTGAGCCCCTGTATTGATAAAAGTAATTTAGCTTTTTATTTTCTCTCAGTATAAATAACACAGTATATCAACCATCCATATACAGTAGGGCTTAAAATCTTAATGTGGTATTTACTCAACCCATCCATTGACACTGGAAATCCATCCATTATCCAACCCGCTATATCCTAACTACAGTGTCACGGGGGTCTGATGGAGCCAATCCCAGCCAACACAGGGCGCAAGGCAGGAAACAAACCCTGGCAAGGGCACACACTCGCCAGCGCACACACTCTAGGGACAATTTAGAATCGCCAATGCACCTAACCTGCATGTCTTTGGACTGTGGGAGGAACCCGGAGCAGACACGGGGAGAACAAGCAAACTCTACGCAGGGAGGACCCTGGAAGCAAACCCAGGTCTCCAAACTGTGAGGCAGCAGCACTACCACTGCGCCACCGTGCCGCCCCTTGAACTGATTTTGAAAAACATGCTACAATGTGCATTTAACTTTAGGCGTACACCTTTTAGCATCAACATTCTCATACCTACTGTTTTCTTAAACTCTTACAAATATCTTACTATTTATTTAATATAATAATCATTTCAATATTGTTTTGGTATGTTGTGATCACTGGTTACTTGCTCAACACAAAAGCTAATAGGTCAAAATGGTTATAACTACAACAAAGAGCTCCAAGACCATCAAGTATACACTTATTATCCTTGATCCTTGATCATACATTTTCATTAGTGCCTCTCCTTCAGGTTCCTGCTCTTATCTGACCACATCCTGCAGCTTCCCCTCTGAGGACTGGTCATCTCACGACTAATGCAACTTCATTCAGGAGTAATTCTCAAACTATTACCTTAGTTAATTTGGAACACAACACCCACCCAGTCTTCATCTCATTTTCTGACGGTCATCACTGGGAGTATCCGCCGCTTTTCTGATGAAGCCTATGCTAAGTAGCAGAATGTTTGCTGTATGCCACTACTCTTGCACCCCAATCCATTCCCACCGCATTGTTCTCATGATAGTGTAATTGATTATAATCTTATGTACTGATGAATTTAATACACTTTTTTTAATAAATGTATGTTTTACTGTGACTAACTTATGATGCACCTAGCTGATTTGCACTTATGGAGTAATGTTGATGCATTACAAATGGTATTTGGAAAGCTAAGCAAATTAGCAGGTAGCAATTTAAACAGAGACCAAAAAAAGAAATTTATGTCAGTAGTCAGACAAAGTTTATAACTAAAGATGAAACTGATCTCTCATTACACTTAAAAATAAAACAGTAAACCCATTGTCAAAATGCCAAAGCAAAATTTCTTTTAACAAGAAAAATGAAAGCAAAACACACTAACAAAGCTCGAAGGAATTTGTCCAAATTTCAGATGACCTGAAAATGCATAGAACTGAACTTTTTGTAAGTGCTGTCATGTTGGAATGGTTTCCTCTTAATAAGGCATTAGCATCTAAGCCCCAAAATATGGGCAACTGTGACAAACGAGATAGTGTCGGAAAAGGATACAAATACTTTTTAATAACAGTAACACAAAACAAAAACAAACCAAAAAAAATATGCCAGAATTGTATTCAGCAAGCCAACAATTTCTGCAATACAGACTCATTCAGAGCTAATAAAAAAAATTAATAGCATATCACATTCGAAACAGTATTAAGTAGAAATGCAAGCAAATTAGAAATATATATATATATATATATATATATATATATATATATATATATATATATATATATATATATAAATAAAATGAAAAGTTACATAAAGGCAATCAAAAATATAAAAACATAACTAAAGTAAAAAAGGTGGAAAAGCACACAAAACTTACATAAAAAGGTGAAAAAACATGCAATAGATATGAAAAGACAACAAAATGTAAAGATCAAAATAAAAGTTATGAAATGTAAACCTCAATGATGAAAGTGTAAACAAAAAGTAAAACTGCTAAAACAACGACAAATAAGGAAATTATAGATATCCTGTTTGTTTTGTCTTTTATAATGTTTTTCTTTATTATTATAATATTTCCATATACACTGTGTCTTTGTTTTGTGTCTTTGTCTTATTCCTGCCCCCTTACCATAGCCTTCGCTAATTTGAACTCTCAGGTGCTCCATTAATTGCCACTTTCCCAGGATTCCTATATAAGCCTCCTGCATTTCCCAACATTTCACTGTGGTGTTAGTTCACTAGTTCTGTTCTACAGTTTTTTTGTGCTTCTTTTTTTTGGAGTAAGGTTTGTGTTCTTTGAACCTTTTCAACTGTTAGATTTCTTGCCTTTCAGTTTTGTTTTTTAGGATTTTGAGTTTTGTATTACTGACTCTTGGCATTTTAGTTATTTCTGTTGTATTTGATATTTATTTATTTGAATTTTTTCTTTTCCTTTTTGTTTTTTTAGTGTTTTGAGTTTTTCAGTTTCAAATTTTTGAGTTCTTTAGTTAAACAATTACTGAAAAAATGTAACTGTTTTGTTGTTGGACATGGATTTTTTGCTTGTTTTGTTCTACCTGTTTAAGAAAAGAAAAGAGTGTTTTAAAAATGAAAATTTAATAAAACATAAAACAGAGTGAAAACATATAAAGTGTAAAGCAAAGATTAAAAAATAAAACTAATTTCCTGACAAAACGTGAAAATCACATACAGTAATTTGAAATTCTGAAGGCACAGGGCAGAAGAAAACTCTGGATTGGGGATGAAAGTGTAAATGTGAGATACGGTTCTAAGAAAAAAAAAAAGTGTAGAATTGAAAACCACAAAAGAAATGATGCGATTTAAAACTGTAAACATGCAAAAAAAAGAAAAATACACACAAACGTGAACATACAAATAAAATGACATGCACCAAAAATAATGAAACTGTTAGTGATAAAAACGTACGTGATTAACAGTGAAAATGCAAATATAAAACGTAAAAAACTATTGAAAAAAAAGACTTGTTTCTTGGAAAAAAATAATGTCTGTGAAAATAAATACTGAAAATGTAATCAAAATTATGAAAAGGCAAACAAAGTAAAAATTAAAGCACAATAAAAAAGCAAAAACTAAAATCTTTCACTCTCTATATGAGTATATACACAATGAATTTGTATAATATAATTGTGTGCAAAAAGTAAGAATGCAAAAAAAAAAAAAAGTACAGAGTGCATACATAAACTGTACTATATTGTGAATTAAGATTTAAAATTAAGTTGTTATAAAACAGATAGTCAAGGTGATTATACGAATAGTAGGGGGAGAAAAAGAATAGAGAGATTGTTAGCAACCGAGAGTAATGGTGAATGTCTTTTTAAATGTGTATTAATAAATCAAAAGCCTTTTGTGAGTTATTCACCTGCCTCAGAAGCTTCCAGAGTGAACAAAGAATACCACATGGTGTCAGAAGCGGAGAGAGTTCATCCTGTAGAAAACTGCATGAACTTCTCAAGCTAAACCACAACTAGAGCTGCCTATTGTGAGATAAAGTGACCCTCAGAACTAACGACAACCAGCAGCACCGGCAGTAAGTTATTTCAGTTGCTTTTAAATTCGCTTCAGTGAAATGGACTAGTTTGAACATCTGCCATCATTAGTCCTAACCGGCAATGTTAGTGAAAACTGGCATAGATGGGAACGGAAATATAGGCTGTACATGACCGCGGTGGAGATAAGTAAGAAGGCTAGAGAAGTGCAAAACGCCATTTTGTTGCTTACTTTAGGAGAGGAAGCTCTGTAAGTTTACAATACACTTGAAATAGCCAAGGCAGACCCAGAAATTATTACAATAGAGGCAATTTTGGAATCTTTAAACTATTGCACACCCAAGAAAAAATTGATATTTGAAAGACAGGTTTGTTACTGAACTCAGGCAATGGAGCAAAAACTGTGAATTTGGACCTACTGAGAGTGATATGACAAGGGACAAAATTGCCTTCAGCGTTAAAGACAGGCATGTGAAAGAAAAATTTCTCAGAAAGCTTTAAAAAAAATCTGTTGACATTTACAGAGCTTCAGAGATAGCCAGAGAGCAAATTAACATATTGACAAAGGTGCAGAAAGAAAATGAAGTGCACATGCTGACTCGGGCTCATAAAGCATAGGCACAGAGCAAACAGAAAATGTCTAAGAATGTGCCAGGGGATGTGCATAGAGACAAAAATGATAAACCTGTTTCTTACAAAAGAGACAAAGGTGACACAAAATTATGCAGCAGGTGTGGCAAAGAACATCGTCCCAAAACATGTCCAGCATATGGCCTGAAGTGCAGAAACTGAACCACTTTATGCTAAAATGTGCAGGTCTAAAGCCAAACAGTCTGTGGATCCACTGTTTGTTGGAATCTTACAATGTTTCCAGTTGAATGTGCTACAGACAGCTGAGAATGGTGCTTGGCACAAGATCTTGTCAGTTCAAGCAGTCCCAATAAAATTTAAACTCACTACTTCAGTTTAGCATATCCTGACTAGAGCTGCTGATTAACTGTACAGACTGCATCTCTGTTGTTAGTCATTAGCACTAAAACATAAGTAACATGATAGTTAGAATTGGATACTAACCCTCACCTATTCTGTTTCTTTTCTCGGTACTCAAATGTGGCATTTGGTGCCACGGCCCACCTGTCAAGTTGTTTTGCCTGCATAAGGTAAAATCATCCCTGGTGGAGGATCGCAGGAATCGTGGGAAAGAGGGGTCCTTTCATCGGATTGGCTGGCCCAGCACTGTTTCAGCCGTGGAATGGCCAAATGGGGGAGGCCGCTTGATGGATGAGGTCTCCAGGACTCTAAATATATCCAAATCTTCTTATGTGATATCATCTACTGTTAAATTCTGCTCCGTACTTCTAAAATTTTTATTTTTATACTGTATTGAGGATTTGTTCTATTCTGTGTATTGTATTGTACTGTATTGTATTGACCCCCTTCTTCTGACACCCACTGCACACCCAACCTACCTGGAAAGGGGTCTCTCTTTGAACTGCCTTTCCCAAGGTTTCTTCCATTTTTCCCTACAAGGTTTTTCTGGGAGTTTTTCCTTGTCTTCTTAGAGAGTCAAGGCTGGGGGGCTGTCAAGAGGCAGGGCCTGTTAAAGCCCATTGTGGCATGTCTTGTGTGATTTTGGGCCATACAAAAATAAATTGTATTGTATAAACTGGGCATAGGTGCAGATGCCAATGTGATTTCATTAATGCATTTTAACAGACTCCTGGGGGATATACTCCTTGAACCTACCAAAACACCAAAAGTTCCGTCCTGCTCGGTGTACCTGCCTGAGATGCGGTAGGCCTACAACTGGCATACAAGCAGAATTAAAGTTCTTCTTCACTATGTAGTCTTTTGCCTCAGTCCTATGGAGAGAAGCATGTGAACAACTGAACCTAGTCAAACAGGTTGACAAGGTACACCAGCAACCATACAAGAGTTAGTGAGCATGTATCCTGATGTGCTTCAAGGTCTGGGTGAATTCACTGGTGAACATCATATTCATATTGATCCACAGGTGACACCAGTTATACACGGCTGTCCGAAAATTCCATTTAAAATTATGGACAAAAAGTGAAAGACCAAGTGCTAAGTTGAGTGGAAGAAAATGGAAAATGTGAGAGTCTTTTAGTTTAAATTGGCAAATTTCTACAAAGTTTTACATTCATTTTTTTAAAAAAAAAAACAGTTATGAAAAGGTACACACAGACACGAACAAGATTTTCTGTTTTCAGTGGCACACATTGGTTTCCAAAGATACAGAAGGACGCTTGCCTTGTCATCTAAACAAAGATGCAGATTCACCTGTGTACACTGCCACTTTCCACATCTGTCAAGGCAGATGGAAAACTGCTGCAAACCATTTGTCATCTCCATGTGAGGAATGCGTTTTTTTTAAGTTTTGAATTGTAAATGAGAAAAGTAACCCTTTATTATTACTACTGTTGTCAATAATATTTAAATGTAACATTTTTTTCTAACAAAGCACTATCTTGCTAACTCAAGTGCCATACTGGGTTCATTCCTGCCTCACACCCAGTGCTGCCAGAGTACAGCGTTGATCATGACACTAACACTGGATAAACCTGGCTAAAAAAAATGAGTGGATGGGTGCAAATTCTTTGCTAGATATTATTTTCACCACATTCCATTTGTCTAGCAGTTAAACCCAGATTGAAATAGTCGGTACACCATTAACGTTGATTTGTGATATTGAGTTTCACTGTTACTTTCACTGTGTTATGGTTGCTTTGGAGGTTTGATTTACTCATGTTATTGCGTTGTGCATTTTTGCAGCAGTGATTTTTGTCTTAATTTTATTATTACCTTATGTACACTCTATTATGTATGTTTTTTTCATGGTGTCACAAAAGCGACACGAAGTCATCAAGAAGGTTTAGGGTAGCCACCCTTATATTGTTCCTTGGCTGCAAAAATGGCTTAAATTGATCAGAGATGTTCACAGATACGAGTCCAAAACAGAACTGCCTGCATAGTATCAAAGATGGCGGCTTTATTGGCCGAGCATGGACGTGACGTCATCAGTGGTGCCGGTACCAGATGTGATGTCATCAGTGGCGCTGGTACCGGACGTGACGTCATCAGTGGCATTTCCTGTGGATGGTCTGCAAGGGATTGAGAGAGACAGTCAGTGCACCTTGCCGCCCCCTGGTCTGGCGTATAATTACTATCGTTCAGGCCCTTTAGCTGTCTCCCAATCGCACGTGTGTGACAATGGCCACTACCGTATTGTTTATATTTATTGGGTTGTAGATACCACATGACTCAAACTAGTCATGGGTATGATGCCGTGGGTCATTTCCAATATATGACGGTCATTTATTCTCTCGTCTTATGGTCTTCAAGACATTACTTTCCTGGTGAGGTTTTCATTTATTTTGCACATTTTTTTCTCAATTTTTGTGTTGATGGGTTGATGGGTTACAACAGGGTGAATCGGGCTCAAGGCATGAGCCAACTCAATGATGGACACCAACCTATTGCATGACATGCACTCGCACTCAGCCAGTTAACTATTTGATTTGTATTGAATAGGTAAGCAGATTAATTACAAGGCAGAAAGATGAAAAAATGAATTACGTGTTAAGAATATACAGAAGTCAGAAATAAGACTTTGATGTTAAAAGTCAAATTGAGTTGAAAAATATATTTTTGATAAGGTGTTGAAGAAGATGATTTCTAATCAGGCTTTAAGGAATTAGACAAAATGAATAAGAAGGAAATAGTGAGAGTCTGGGTGTAGTAAAGTACAAAAAAAGCAGGATCAATAGAGGAAGTCCGTATAGTGTCCAAAAATCATTCTACATGGACAAAATCACATGTATTTAGAAACCAGAGGAAGGTCAGTAACATCTGTAAGCATTAATGATACCACCGATAAATTGAAGATGGATAAGAAACAATTAAATTGGAAGCAAAGTTAAATTAGTTGAATTAATTTAGGAAAATGTTTAATTTTCACTGGCATAAATTGGATATTTTTCAGTCATTTAAATAATTTCAGAAGTTCAAATTCACTAGGATAGATGTTCTTGCAGCCCGCCACCTCTTCCTTGTGACGTGTGGCTATGTAGAGCTTGATTGTAAGAGAAACTGGTGTTTCTTCTTTCATACTTTATGGTAACGCACACAGGAAATTAAAAAAAATGGATTTTTGCAAAACTCTCTTAAAAAAAAGTAACCCTTGTATGTCTTGTGATTTGTGGTGCTGCACATAGGCAAACTACTGTTAGAAGTTCGGCCTTTCTTTCAGTGCTCCAGGAAGACAAGATTCCATTAAAATGATCTGCTCTATGAAGCTGAGATGTCTTTTGTGCTTTGTTGTGCTACGTGCAGAAAAGTTGTGATAACAAGTGAAAGCACAAAGACACACAACACGTTGTGGGACATAGTAAGATTTTTATGTGTATATCCTTTTTACTTAAATGGTGGTCATTCCCCAGAGAAAGGGACTGAATTGTGAATTGTCGATTTATACTGCCGTGTTATTATTTTATTTGCATTGCTGTAACTAATGGCGCTGATCATTGGCAGTTGACAACAAAATTTCTTGATCATAGAGCAGATATGCAAGTCATTTTGAAGGCTTAGTTGGAACTCTTTTAATGCAGATTACCATAAGGATTACAAGAACAGGATAAGACCCACTGCACTAGATTGTGTTGTAATTTCTCACCGAAGCAGTCACACACAAAAACAATGTCCCTGAAGTAATCACTACTTAACTCAGTTTCAGACTAAGTGCCATTTCTTTTGGCTGCCACTACTTCAGTATAGCAATGAATCAAATCCACTGCCAGTTATTTCCTCTCCCCAGTTTTTATAATGATAATCAAGTTTTAACAGGCTGAAATGCACTCATTATTTCAGCATGTTCTGGGAGTTTTTTGACAACTTACTTAAAATTACTCAACATCTGTTTGCTATTCTTATGAATAAAGTATTGATACATATAAATGTACCTATTTATATTCACTTTTTAAAATTATTCTGCACATTATTAAGCAAAACAATAAATCACTGAACTGTGCTGAACTATAGTTATATAATTTTCTTCAATAATAGGGCATTCATAAAGAACGTGGATGTATTTGCTAAAAATAAAGACAGGCTATGAACATAGAAATTTCTTAGTATTCTAACTGTATGGTCCAAACTATAGTCTTCTCCAATATAAATATATCTGTGCATCCTCCTAATAATCAACATAGCTTTATCTTTCTGGTACTAATAAAGTATTTGCTCTTACATAATATAACACTGACAGAGTCCAAGAGTTACAGAGGGCCAAAGCCTCTCCAGCACTGGGGGCATACTGCACCCTAAACATTGGTGGGCTCACTCATACACACACCCACATTCAGATGGGGCCTGTTTACAATTACCAATCAACCTAACATTCATATTTTGCAAATGTGGGAGGAGAAACAAAGCAAAAAATAAGAAAAAATACAGCATTTTTATTTTATTTAGATTTTTCTATAAAACGTGCTGTTGTGAAAAGTCACAAGTATGGTAGAAAGGGCTATAAGGTCTCCAAAATGCTCAACAAAGCAGTTCAGGACCCCAGAGGCACCCAGCACCCAACTGCTACTTGCAGGTTGCAGCCTACACAGGCCTAAAATGGGTCGCTGGGTTTAAAAGTTCAAAATACCCAAAAATGCCTTGTGAGAGACAGGGACCATTAAAATCTATGGTTTCAATGAGACAGGTCCACAAAGAAATCTTTATAAACTACAATACTCACAACCTCCTTCAAAAATTCAAAGGTCCACTGCTAAATTCCCCTCTCTGACAGAATATAAAGGCAGCTGGAGGACCCAGCAGCAGTGTTGTCAGGTTGGGCCCATTTCCTGATGCTGCAACCAGAAAGGTGGAGCGGCATTTAAATATATAGCATATAAAGATTATATTAAAGAACATAAATTTCATAGACATAAGAAAAATAATCATTTAAAAATAATAAAATCCACAGAAAATTAGAAAAAGCCCTGACTGTAACACAACATGTGGCTTGATGGCATTGCAGAAGTGCCATAGATTGCTGAGATCAGGGCTGACATTTAGACTGGGATGCGATACTGTTCTTCCTGATGTTCTCAGGCGTATTCCCAAATTCAAAATATATGTGATCAAGTGTATTGGCCTCTGTAAATATGTGGCCTGTAATTAAATGGTTGGCTCTTGCCTTGCTCTTGTTGCTGTTAGAACAGATACAGGGCTACTCAACTTAAACTCCTGTAAGCGTACTTAATGTAAATGTGAACAACATTTTTTTCTGCAAACCAAATGTAACACTGCATTCTAGTTATACATTTAACCTATATAGATAGTGACATTTAGGAAATAGACATGAAACACCCATGCTGCTACTTTTGATATAAGATTTGTCATCTAAGTAAAAAATGAGCAAGTTAATATTGGGCACAGAAACCAGTTCTGGGCGAGGAGTCTGAGTATCTGGGCTTGCGAGTGTCCTGATAAAAAACAAGATCCAGGCCTTTAATGATTAGGCACAATTATCAGCAGTGTGTCTTGTCTGCAGAGAGAGTGTTCATGTCTCCGGTGACTTTTCCTATGAAGTCAGTAGACGGATTGGGAGAGCATTTGGGGGGGGGGGGGTCATGAGGTCACTGGAAAGGGGTGTGTGCCGCTCCCGATATCTATACAAAAGGACAAAGGCCCAAGTCTTTAGAGTCCTGGTGCCT
Organism: Erpetoichthys calabaricus; assembly: GCF_900747795.2. Taxonomy (NCBI): domain Eukaryota; kingdom Metazoa; phylum Chordata; class Cladistia; order Polypteriformes; family Polypteridae; genus Erpetoichthys; species Erpetoichthys calabaricus. Next base: position 39,735,233 of record NC_041400.2, on the reverse strand, counting down.
CCTGTCTTGCTATATGGTTGGGAGACATTGATGCTATCCAGTGACCTGAGACGAAGACTGGACTCTTTTGGTACTGTGTCTGTTCAGACAATCCTTGGATACCGCTGGTTTGACTTTGTGTCGAATGAGCGGTTGCTCATGGAGTCCCGAATGAGGGATATTACCTGCATTATGAGGGAGCATAAGTTATGGTGCTATGCCATGTGGGGTGATTCACTGAGAGTGAATTGTTGTTGAGGTCCAGAGTGACTGGACCAGGCCAAGGGGACACCCATTTAACACCTGGCTGCAGAAGATAGATGGTCATTTCCAGGGGGTAGGACTGGTTGCCAACCAGGATCCCGAGCTGTTTCATTATGTGGTGGGTGCAGCAATGCGCTGTATCAGTGCATGCTCCCCAACTGGAGTGTTTTTAATGAGATTTACGGTGATGGCAGTAATGGAATGAGGTGATTCTGTCTTGTGCTCAGGTGGTTTGAGAGTCATCTTCTGGCTGTCCTAAGTTCTTGTTCTTGATCATGTTAAAGATTTTTTTGCATTCTTATTCACCAAGGGTGTGGGGGCTAAAAATTCCTGGAATTGTTAAAAAACCTTCATTATAAATCTTGCAGCTATTCCTGGTAGTCACCTTCAAAACACTCCCCTTCAGATGCAATACACTGTCCCAGCATTTCTCCCATTTCCTATACTCGCCTTTTGTTACCATGTCTATAGCCTCCTGCATTTTTTGCTTGATTTCCTCCATGGAAACAAATCTTCTTCACTTCAGTGTCAGTTTTAATTTTGAGAACAAAAAGAAGTCACAGGGAGGAAAAATCTGGTGAATATGGAGGGGGCGTGAAGCAACAACCACTTGGTATCTCATCAAAACTCTCTGACTAGAAATGTGCAGGTTTGTTGTCATGGTGCAAATATTTTCTGTGCGCCACTGCTCCATTTTTTTTTTCCTGATCCTTTCCTGATTCCTCAGCAGTTTAATGTAATGTAGCTGATTAACTGTCCACAGGGAAACAACTTTATGAACAAGTCCTGTTGAAAAATGTGATCATTGTTATCTCTTGAAAATCTGCTATGGTGGCTAAAAGAAAAGAAAAATCTGTGAAGCCAGAAATACACAGTTGATCAACTCGGCACAATGCCACTTGGTCGACTGATTAACCTTAGCGTTACATTTTTTCTCAAAAAAAAAAACATGTAAAAAGCATTGCATTTTTTTGCCTTGAAAAAATTACATTTTTATTAAATGTCACCTTTCTACTGTAAAATGTGCAAAACACTAAAAGTACAAAGTCAGAAGTGTAGAGAGTGTAATAATAATAATAATAATAATAACAAGGCAGATGTGCAAGTGATGTGAGTGTCACTTTCGGATTCCCAGAATCTCTTTCGGTTTCACTGACTGTTTCAATTTCATTGCATGAAGATAGATTCATTTTGTCATCAATGCTGATGAGAGACGTTTCTTATGAGACGCGTCTACATTGTTGCCCAGGTAACGCTTGGGCCTGACGCTTATAGCCTATACCGTTGCCTGAGAAACGCTCAGCACTCATGCTGTTGGCACATTTACATCCGAGTAAACCTCGGGTCTTACGCTAGACGCATCTATATCACTGCACGAGTGACACTCGGGACTAACTCTTTTTACAGCCCAAGTGATGCTTGGGTCTCACGCTGATGAGGTTAAACCAGACTTGTAGGCCCATGATATCTAGTGGCATATTTGATAACTATAACCTACTCTTGTGCTATTAACTGATTCTGGGAATTTTTGGGTTGCATCTTGTATATCAAAAATAACAGAATATCAAGCTGAAACATTGTAGTGTCAAACAAGCATCACAGTGCATGGCTTTTCCTAAGATTTTCAGTTGTAGCTTTTATTTACATACTCTTAAGACAATCACAGCATGCTCTGTTGGTAAGCAACAGTTTTGGAGATTCATTCATAGTGCTCTTTGGCTTGCTACAACATCATTTAAATTCGTTTGATTTTATTGTAGTGAGTCACAGGTTGAAGGGGTGGGCTGTTGTGTCTGAGATAGTTAGAAGCCAATGAGTGCTCAGTTGAAAGTGTAATGCATATACAGTACATGCCCACAAACTGTGGCAGCTGCAAAGAAAGAATGAAAGTAAATGTTTTGGACTGTGCAAACAGAGGAGAGGCTTGTCAAACTCTGGTGTCCGCACGTATCTTTCTGTTTGGAATAAAAAAAGGACGAGCCTAGATTGTATCTGAACTCAACATATCCTTGAAGCACTTTTTTTTAGTTACTAGGTTATTTTTAAATTTTGAAGCCCACCTTTAATTTTTCCAGTCTGTTTTTACAGATGTGTGGGCCTTGACATTGCAACATTTTTGTTTCTAAGAATTATGGAATCGTCTGGAAAATTTAATCAGATATTATTATTACAGTGAGAAGATGAACTTTAGAAAATTTCACACCAAATCTAGCAATTATTGTTCACACAGATTACTAGAAGTCTGTGAAACCTTTGGGCTAGAGATGAAATAGAAGGGGACATCTTGATCAACCTTGAGTCTCACCTTTAATTCATCAAATATAAATTGGCAAGTTATTGTTATGCAGTATTCATTTCATCTGATTTTATTTTCATGTGCTTTTCATTTTCTTATGTGTTTTTACTTCCATGTAATTGGAAGTTTGATGATGGGACCAAAAACTCACTATTGAGTTAAGTACAGATACTGATTCTGTGATGTTTAAAACACCAAGAAAAATGGATTTTAAAATGGTGTTGGTATGTGTTTCTGTGGAACCCTATGTACAAAGATAAGTTCTGAAAAAAATGGCAGATCTTTTTTCACAGAATTTGCACAATTGTTTATCTTGCTACAGGCGTATCCCAGTATCCTTCAGAAAAAAAATGACTTATGTTTAGTGACAACTACAGTGATTATTGTTTAATTTAATCAGAATTTTTGCAGTCTGTTCCATTTAGTATTGGACTAGGCCTATTTATTTGCTAAATTTTTGCATGAGCAGTTTATGAGATGCATAGTTTATTCAAATATATATGTACCAGTAACGGAGCATTGCACGATAACGTGCAGTGAATACACTTGACTTAAGCATTCATAGTCTTCATCCTCTTTTTCTGTATGTTTAGCATTCATTTGCTCAGAGGTTGATGCACTTGCTGCTTCCTGAGCAGCTCATCTTTTCTTCACCCTAATGACCCGCTTCTTCTCTTCTTTTGTCAGGAACTTTTTTCGTTAAAACTGATTAAGTTAGTGTTTCTGTTTCAATTATTTAGTACGTTTTCCTTAATTTTTCACTTAAGCTGGCACTTAAGTCTTCAATCTGCCTCAAGAAGATTTAAGATATGAAGAGGTAGGGGAAGTGACGGCGAAGGTGGTAGGAATGAGAACGGCGCCTGTACACATGCGCTGCACTGCCGCCCTGCTGGTCGCTGCAGAGAGTTGATTCTCCAATAAAGTAAAATAAACATAAAAAAGAAATAACCTTGGAGGTCAATTATCACCCCGAAAGTGGATAGTAGATATCACATAGTATATGTGTACCAAATTTCAGGTCAGTAAGTCAAAAGGGTTTTGCAAGCTACAGGTGATTTAAAATCCTGGACAGACCAACGATCAGCCACTGTAGCGTATTATATAAGAAGATGCACATGCAGAGGCAAACATACACACTCTCAAACTATGCAGCTTCTTTACTTCATTTAACCAATGTGTTTAGATCTTAAAATCAATATTATTGAAGGTCTTCACTTGATTACATTTCCTGTTCATTTTACTCTACATTTATTTGTGTATATCATAAGTATTATACATATATGTTAATGTACGGCACATGATTGTATATTATTGTACAGTAAAGTTGCTTGTATTGTATTATAAAATCTTCTGTGAAATTTATATGAACACATTGTGTCAACCATTTCATATCAATTTTTTTGTTATTTTGGTGATGTCATCATGTTGTCATTTTCCAGGGTTGCCACCATTTTAGAATTTTCTGGTCATTTATAATGCTGTGTGGTTGCTAGGCACATGACTCGCATCATGGAGGCAATGATAAAAAGAAAATGACACGTATCTCACTGCATCTTGGAACTTGGAAGTATTTGCGAAAGACATCTTCAGCAATTGAAAAACTTCGGAATGATTCTGCTTTTGATTTTGATTCTGGTTTTGACTTCCGGTTTGCTTTGCCTTTTTGTGTGTTGATGATCATTATTGCTTCTATTGTATTGACGTCAGCTTTGTTTCTGACCATTGCTTTTGAAAATCCCTTGAGATCTGACCACAGTACTGATTTATGACACTCAGTTATGAAAGGTTGAACTTGCTAGTCTTGGCAAAATATTTTATGTTCTTAATTTCTAGTATACAGCTATGATTTTATATCTGATAAAAAATCCATAGTGGTGCAGAGCTTCATGCACATTCAGGTTTCACTTACAAAATACTGTATAATAATGGAATATGTCACTCTCAAATTTACAATGCTAAGACGTCTAGAAAGAAATATATTTATGCCCATATTACTTTTACTCAAATAAGGTATTCATTGGGAATTAAATTGCTCAAATTAGTAACACATTATGCAAAAACTGAAGGTATATTTTATCCCTCACATCCCTGTTTTGATCTAAAAAATTCATTACTTTATAATAATTTATAAAAAATGACTTGTGGAAACAGATTAATGCTTCTGTCAACTTAGAAAGGGTTTACAAGATGTTCTTTGGTTACTGCCAATCATAAGAAGTACAAGCCTCCTGGAGATGAATTGCTTTTGAACTCTTGTGGCTTTCACAGCTGACAATTACTTCATTTAAACTTTTATAGTGTGCATGTTTTGTGCACCAATTATTTTTAACTAGAAGGATTTCCCTTAATGATCACAAGCTGTTAGAAAAAATGCATCTGCAAAATATCTTTCTAAAGTAATCTACTGCAAGTGTGAAGCATGTTAATGATAAGAAAATAATAACTCAAAATACAAAAAATGCAAGTAATGTAAATTACTTAATATCGACAAATGGAGCTACTTCAAGGTGTTTGTTTTTTTTTTAAATGGGGGAAGCTCAAAGTAATAGTCAAATGCAGAACAAAACAAATCCCTGGTGTACTAGTTTGATGTCTTCTATAAATGTTTTATCGCAAACACTGCTAATTGTGTTTTTCTGACATTAAATTTTACCCACAGCAATGGTACAACCTCAGGCACTTGCTAAGGGAACATCTGAACCTAATTTCACAAGGCCCTGGACTACTTGCTATTGCTGCACTGTATTTGAAGTCTTGGATCAAAGTTGGAAACTGCATACTTGTCTGATATTACAAGTCCTAACCATTAACGTCTCTAATAAGACAACTAGTTTGATGTGTTAGAAAAATTGGAGATATTAATGTGATGCATAATAAGACTGAAAGCAACCCAACACACCAACCAGTACACTTTGCGTTATATTGACAGCATTCAGAAACCCAAAGACCTAATGGCATAAGTGCATTCCCAAGTGGAATCCAATATGTGATAGCCTTGCTTGACACAATTTTACTCTGTTTCTTCCTAACATTATCTGTCTCGTGTTGAGTTTTATGGTTACTACTGCCCTACAGCATCATGGTTTGCCACTTTATAATAATCTTTCTGCTATATTATATATTGTGAATTTCCCCTTGGGATTAATAAAGTATCTATCTATCTATCTATCTATCTATCTATCTATCTATCTATCTATCTATCTATCTATCTATCTATCTATCTATCTATCTATTAGTGTGCCAGGTGAATTCTTTTCTGTGTATTCAGGTCTGACAGTCACATGGGCATGTTTGTTTGTTTTCATTGTGTTATATTTCTTTATCTGACTTCCAACATTTTGGGATCCTATATAAGTGTTATGCTGGGTGTTTCATGATCAACTCTTCAGTCTAATTTTTTCTTGCTCTTTTCACTTTTAGTATATATTTTTTCTGTTTATTGTTTTGCTATCTGTGGTATTCATTTCCATTATTGGTTTTCTGGAACTCTCTTATTTTAAGGATCCTAAAAATATTTATATTTTTCCACAATACCATTTTGTTTCTCAAGGATGCCACCATTTTGTACAATATTGTTATAACGGTTGCTAAGGTGTTTCAGTGGGTGACGCCTGGGATCAAGGGTATAAATAATATCTCCTTGGTATCTGCAATTGGATAACAAGCCTATCCTTGTTGGTGTGTGCTTTAGTGTTTGATTTTCTGGTTTAATAATTTAAGAATAATTGCTTTGTTTTCTGACTTTGACTTTTGGTTATAACTCAGTTTTGGTTAAACATCATGTGTACTTTTGGTAAAAGAATCTTGGCTTGGCTTTTGGTAACGTTTCATCTTCTGGTTGAAGTGTTTCCTTGCCTGCTCTTGCACTGGCAAAAACGGGTATGAATGTGCCATCACAATTAGTCATTTTCTCTGCCATAGAAGAAGGCCTAAAGTATTCTAAGCTATTTTAGCTCATCTCGTTGTTTTGGAAAGAAGGCCTCCATAATTTTGACATTTAGCAGGTATCATTTTATTATTTGCTTTTCTATGTTTTGTTTCAGCATTGTTTAATATACTTTTCATGTGGTTTCCCTGTCCATTGAAGTGTTGTTTAACTGTGCTCATTAGGAAATAGTTTAGGATAATGAGATACTTACATCTGCATACCTAGTGAGTTTAGTCATGATGTCTTTCTAGTTAGGTTTCACATAATTTTCCCTTTGGTCTTCCTGCCTCTGCCTAAAATAACAAGGTTTAGCAAAACATTTTGTGCCTCCAGAATTTTTTTTTTTAATTTTGCGCCACAGGAATCACCCTAAGTGTATAGGGGCTGCTGCTTCTTTGTACCCCGGAATTCTGCTTGCTCATTACGTTCAAAGATATTAACAGACAGTCCATCTTATATAGTGGCTAACACTTTTTAAATATATAAAATTGAAATATATTTAAGTATTCAGCGTAAAATGCATTAGAAACATAACTTAGAAAACAGAATGGAAACACGAAAAAATGCATATAAAACTTGTATGTTTCAAATGAATGACTTCAACACCCATTCAGGCATACTGACCCCTCCAGTGGAAACTTTTTATTTATGTGAGGCACAGTTTGCAACTGTGGGAAAGATCAGCAGGCTGCAATTACTGAAAAGGGAACATTATATTATCTAAACAGATTATATTGTACTGTTCCTCACTGTGGAATGCAAAAATGCCCTTTCCGTTGACTATTTAGAAAATCCCTCAATTTTGCATAGCAGCATATACGGTAATAAAACATTTTAATTTACAAATGTAACTAAAAGGTTATGTGTTAGTGTTTCTTAGATAGATACATTTATATCCCATGGTTGCTGGATGTCCTGAATAATGCAATGCTGAGTTCAGAGAATTAAAGGCTAAGTAAAAGGGCTATAGTAAGGTCCTTAGGCAATCTACCCATTTTCAAAACCTAAAGTTGAGGTTTACAGGGAGCAGCACCCATGTTCAATCAATTTACTTGAAAAGCATGCCTTTCAACTGTGAGAAGAAAATGCACAGCCATGGCATTAGGCTTGAGCATATTCCTCCTGCTGGGAATTAAACTGAAGTCTGAAAACTTTAAAGTACTGTGACTATTTGCTGCCCCCATGATGCTCCATTGAAAACATCAGCTCTAAAATACAGTATTTCTTTTCACAGATATTGCAATTATGCAATGGATTGGCATCAGCTTTGTACCCAATGTTACCAATATACAGTAGGTTCTTTACCACATGATCACAACCTGGATTAAATAATAGATAGTTAGTGTAACCACAAGGAAGCACCAGAGAGCCCCAAACCACAGACCTAGCAATACACCACATGTTAATAGAATAAAATAAAGGACATCTATTCCCAAACTGCACCTTCACAGACCTCCTTCCAGCAATTTGCCACAATTATCTAATAAATCAATATAATAAACAGATAAATCTTCCTCCTTCCATTCTCCAGTAGTGTTGCCTCCCTTTTATGTCAGACAGGGGGTGTTTCCGGTGCCACATCATATCCTCTGGGAAACACTTCTGGGCCATAAGAAAAGTAGGGCGGTCCCCTCTCTCCCCCAAAAGTGCCCTCTATCGATACATAGAGACCCCTACAGGCCTGCACTTCTACATTCCAATTCCTAAGCATGTCCCAATCGGACTCCCATTTGAGGACCACTTCCACCTACCATACGGGGAATGGAACAACCCCTGATTCCCGGCCATTGCTGGTCCATTCATTATTTCCTGCTGGCTGGACACAAAGTTATCGCTCTGGTCTGCTGGCCAATATGCGTTCATTGCCGCTCTGACCTCCCATCCAAGTATATTTCACTGTCTCACCTGAGATGCCCATTCTCATCCTAGAATAGATGGATAGATACTCTAAGTAAAGCAGCAATGAATTTAATTTTGCAGCCTGTTACAAACTGAAATATGCTCACATATATTCACATATATTCATTTTCTTGACCCATGCTGCCTTGTGCAGAGGTGGAACCTTTCCCAGCCAGAATTACAAAACAAAGATGCATGGAATTTTTCAAAAAACTAGAAAGAGGGGTAATTTCCATTAGCATTCCATTTCTGCATCTATTTTGCTTAATTCTGATGAACAATCATAGAGCTTGGGTGGCATAGTAGTAGAGTGGATAACACTAATGCTTCACAGAGACAGCATTTTGTGTTTGAACGCCTTATTGCTGTCTGTGTGTAGTCTGTAAGTTCTTCCTGGGTTGTTTCTTTGTGCTTCTGTTTTATTCCTAAATCTAACATTAGGATAGCCTCATTAGTGTTTTGTTAACATCTGGAAAAAGAGCCTAAAAACATACAAGAAGAAAAAATGTTATTATTTGTAACAGAAACATAAATACAGTAGAATTTAGTAAATGTTCTTCTTGTGACTTATTTTGAAACAGACACCAACACAGCCCAACACTGCAATCAGGACAGTGGAAGTGTTTTCTTTTGCCACACTTTTCTAATGGTTTTTCTGTTACTTTTGCATGAGAAGGTAAAATGTCAGTGCCAGTCTTGTATGATCAATGCATCTATCGTGTTATTGTAGGCTACCACAGCAGTATGTGATTTCCACATTTCCCCTCACACAAACATTGACAGTTGCTGCAACATGAATAATGTTTAGGGGGCTAATATCTTGTTTGTCCTTCCACTTTATAGCAGTCATTTTGCTCTCTAGATATTGTACCAGGCTGCAGCTTTATACCACTGAAGTCTTCAGGAATATCATGGCGGTTCAGTTGTACTGTCCTGTATACATCAGTTTCACTATGTTTGTCAATGTCTAATGACAAATTCACACTGTTATCTCTATTGTTTTGTTCAACTAATGGTTTAGTTTCATCTTGTTCTAAAAGTGGCTTGACAGCATTTCATTTACACATCATTCTATGTTTTGGTTTAAGACTACATATTAATATTGATGAGTTACCACAGAATGACAAAACACTTTGATATTTTCATGTTTTTTTCAGTGTGATTTTATTTTATCCACCAGATAGCAACAGTATATTGTCCCAGAGAGGCACTCAGTCTTAACCATTATACTGTATGTACTCGCGGATAAGTTCTCCCACGAATAAGTCAGGAGTTTATTTAGCATATAATTTCTGATATTTTATAATGTCAGTTGTATAAGTCGAATGTGGAAAACTCATGCAATTAGTACAAGGGATTATGATATGCTAACATCCACCTGAGAGAGTAACCACGGGGCACACAGCCTTTTTTTTTATATGTGGTCGTGGCAATGCGCTGTATCAGCGCGTGCTCCTAACCTCTCTCTCTCTCTCTCTCATTTGCTCTCTATTGTGCCTCTGTGACCACATAGTAATACCCGAACTATCCCAAAGCGAAGTTTGCACTGTTTTGGGTTTTTTGTATCTCATACCCTCATACACCTTTATCGTAAGAGCATCCCTTATCTACGATGGAGCGTTCAATCAGAAGAAAATATGAAGCTGGTTTTAAATTAAACGTCATTGAAGTAGCGAAAGAAATTGGTAACTGCGCTGCTGCAACAAACTTCGATGCGCCTGGGCAACTGATGTGAGATTGGAGGAAGCAAGAAGATGTAAAAAAAAAAATTAAGTGTCGCATTTTTGAACGGGCGTATAAGTCGGGGTCTGATTTTATGATCGATTATTTAGGTTTAGCTTAGAGATTTTCTGAGTCAATACCAAGGAGATTATTTTGCGATTCCAAGTGGTCTTCTGTTTGAGTGTAAATAAAGAGGTGTGTGTGTAAGAACCATTCAAAGGTCTAGTGCTCTTTTCACAGCTGTTTCCTGCTTTGCACTCTGTTCTCTATCCCTCCACTTACACAACCGAGACCTTATGTTATGTTATGCTGTTTGAATGTAGATTAACATCCCATTAAGAGGTGAATTCTTTGCCCTGTTCCTGCTACATAATCAATAGCTCTTGCCTGCCACCTTGCATAGAACTAAACAGGCTACAAAAACAGAAAGGCAGATTGCTTCTTGTCATGTATAAAAGGAATCACAGATGAACATATAAAGGGTTAGGGTGCCAAAGGACATCCCATTTAATGTCCGTATTATAATGACAAAGAAGGAAGTCAAAAAGTGTAGCTGTGGTGCTCACTGTTAGTCTTCACTGCACTCCACAAGGTTGTAACAAATGCGATCACTCTTGAATGGTGGCATGTTACACACTGGAGTGAAGTCTGGATTCAGCCAAGCCAAACCGTACTTCCCATCTATTTTTGAACTGTGACTTCTGCATTGGTGGCGAGGCTTACGGCTTCTTCAAGGGTGTTCTTTTTAGACTAAAAGTCTACTACTGTGTCAGTTCACATTAACATAAAAGTAAAGCTAATTATTCTTAAAGGGAGAGTACAAATAGAAGGAGTGCCTGAAATATGCTATTTTAGCCTATAGTTGTTACTTTTTTATGCACATACCTATAGGGGACAACCCCACTAGAACATTAGAACAATCTAGACAAGAACAGGCCTTTCAGCCAACAAAGCTCACCAGCCCTATCCACTTATTTCTTCCAAAAAAACATCAAGTCAAGTTTTGAAAGTCCTTAAAGACTTACTGTCTACCACACTACTTGGTAGCTTATTCCAAGTGTCTATCATTCTTTGTGTAAAGAAAAACATCCTAATGTTTGTGCGAAATTTACCCTTAACAAGTTTCCAGCTGTTTCCATGTGTTCTTGATGAACTCATTTTAAAATAACAGTCTCGATCCACTGTACTAATTCTCTTCATAATTTTAAAAACTTCAATCATGTCACCTCTTAATCTTCTTTTGCTTAAACTGTATAGGCTCAGCTCTTTTAATCTTTCCTTCTAATTCAACCCCTGTAGCCCTGAACTCAGCCTAGTCGCTCTTCTCTGGACCTTTTTCTAGTGCTGCTATGTCCTTTTTGTAGCCTGGAGACCAAAACTACACACAGTAGTCCAGATGAGGCCTCACCAGTGTATCATAAAGCTTGAGCTTAACCTCCTTGGACTTGTACTCCACACATCGTGTTATATAACCCAGAGGTGTGACCAGAACATCATGTGTGGGTGGTCATTTGGCTTGTCTGGGGGGGCAAAAAAATATCCATCCATCCATCCCCACTTTTATAGGGGAGTCAAATAATAATAACAACATAGTTTTATATAACATATTAAAGCACAAATTATGGCATAAATCATAACCTATTGTTCAATAAAATTAAGGCAATGGAACTTGTATTATTATTTTTTGTGAACAAATATAGAACTACAGTACATCTACAAGGTAAATATCAATAAAGTGAAATGTATACAACATATGAGTGCAAGAACAGAAGCGTGACTTATTGTAGTCATGGAAGGCTATAGGACATTAGTTTCCAGTGTTTAACCTGGATATTATCTACAGGACCAGTCTCTTGGTCCTTGGCAAATTCTGAAATAAATTCATTCATGTCTAGATTTTCTGTGATGTTTTTCTCATGTGCCAGAATGACTACATTTCTCTTCCTTGAATGCAGCATTGTTCGGCGGAGTGGAGTAAGCAGTTCAAAGTAGAGAAAGAGCTTTCGCATGCAGCTGAAGACACGCCAATGATGAGTGCCGTGATGCAGACATGGCTCTGACGTGCGGGATACTAGACGCGTGTTTGTGGAAGCTGCCACCGTCTTTTTCTAGAGCTTTTTTCCAATTAGTGTAGCCGTATTTGGTGAATATGTCCTTACGGTCCGAAATGGAAACACTAAATTTGTGGCAGGCAAAGCAAAAGCTGCCATCATGGACAATAGAATATTCAAGCCAAGGTCGAGACTGATACCAGCTTGCACTAAAACATCTGAGTGTCTTTCCGAATGTGCACTTGGGATAATTAATTAAAATGGGCTGGGATGGGCTATCCATATTTAAGTCAGGCAGACTGGACTGTATATTTTGTTGAAGGCAGAGGTTCGGAGTACCTGACACGGGCGCAGAGCTGGAGGATTGTGTGGGCTTATCTACATCTTTTGGAGTTTCAGTTCACGGTGTGCTGTGCTCCGTGTTGGTAGCAGCGGTGCTGGGTTCAACCATGGAGCCAGCAGCTTGCGGAGGGACAGAGGTTGAAGATGTCTGCTTTTTAATAAGCCACCTAAGCATAGCCTGTTACCAACCAGAAAATAAAAGAAGAATGGAACATATACGCTGTTTTAATTAAAGAATGCAGTCAACAGGTTCAAAACGTGCTGCAAAATGTGCGGCGAAATGAACTGTGAGCAGCACGGTGCCTGTCTAGTGGAGGAGGCACTGATGGATACAGCCCAAATTCAAACGGGCTGATTGGAAAGCAACTCAGTTTTGAAAATCAAATGTTATTTTTCTCCAGAGTTTTCATAGGACAGACAGAGCATTTCGCAGTAGGGGTCACGGCTTGTCTCTGGGGGGGCAGTGCCCACCCCAGCCACACCGTGGTCACGCCTCTGATATAACCTAACATTCTGTTAGCCTTCTTAATGGCTTCTGAACACTGTCTGGAAGTTGATAGCTTAGAGTCCACTATGACTCCTAAATCCTTCTCATAAGGTGTACTTTCGATTTTTGAACTGCCCATTGTGTATTCAAACCAAACATTTTTACTTCCAATGTGTAATACTTTACATTTACTGACATTAAATTTCATCTGCCACAAATCTGCCCAAGCCTGTATTCTATCCAAGTCCTTCTGTAATGATATAATGGATTCCAAATTATCTGCTAATCCACCTATCTTGGTATCATCTGCAAACTTAACCATTATGTTACTTACATTCCTATCTAAATCATTTATGTATATTAAAAATAGCAGCGGCTCTAGCACTGACCCCTGTGGAACACCACACTTAACATTGGCCAATTCTGATGAGGTTACTCGCACCATCACTCTCTGCTTCCTGAGTCTGAGCCAATTCTGCACCCATCTAAAAACATCACCCTGAACTTCCACTTCTTTTAGTTTGATGCCCAACCTCTCATGTGGCACCTTATCAAATGCTTTCTGAAAGTTCAGATAAATAATATCATAAGCTCCACTTTAACCGTATCCTTTTGTTGCCTCCTCATAGAATTCCAGCATGTTAGTAAAACACGACCTCTCTCTTCTGAACCCATGCTGACTGTTCATGATAACTCCTGTCCTTGCCAGGTGTTGCTCAATCTTATCCTTAATAATTCCTTCCATTAATTTTTCTGTGATGCATGTTAAGCTTACTGGCCTATAGTTGCTTTGATCTGCCGTGTCACCCTTTTTATATAATGGGATGATATTTGCCATATTCCAGTCCTTTGGAATCTCTCCAGTGCGCAGTGACTTCCTAAAATTATGTGTCAAGGGTTTATATATGTACTCTCTTACCTCCTTAAGAACTTGAGGGTAAATATTATCTGGTCCTGGTGATTTGTTTATAGTGATTTGTTTATTATATCCATAATGTGAATTTCCCCCTGGGATTAATAAAGTATCTATCTATCTATCTATCTATCTATCTATCTATCTATCTATCTATCTATCTATCTATCTATCTATCTATCTATCTATCTATCTATCTATCTATCTATCTATCTAATGTGAAAAGACAGACAACAAAGACAAAAGTAAGCACATGAACTTAAAAAGGCAACTATAAGGCAACCCTTAAAGAATTAGGAACTGTCACAAAAACGAGACATAAACAGATAAAGGTTTGGGGCAGCCACCCGTATAATATAGTATCCTGGCTGCAAAGTCGGTTTTTTATCAATAAACAGCACTGATGTGCATACAATTGAGTCCAGAACAAGACTGAGGAATTAGGAAAAAGGGCAGGGTTTTAAAGGGGAAAACAGGAAGTGAGGTCATAAGGATCAGGCCCATGTTCTTTAGCCATTGGTTCAAGCCCGGACATGACGTCAGAGGGGCCGGAGCCGGTAAGGTCTCCTTCCATTGGCTCGGTCCCGGAAGTGACATCAAGAGAGCCAGATGGAATCTCCCGGGAATGGTCTACAGGAAAGAGAGAAAAAGAGTCAGTGCACTCTGACAGCTCCTGGCATGCCTCAGAACTGCCGTCACTCAAGCCCTTTAGCTGCCTCCCATGCGCAAGTGTGTGACAGAACCAAGAATGACAAGCTGGCACACTTTCCCTTTAGATTTTGGCTGTGGCCTCTGGGTTTCTTCTCCATCCCAAAGCTGTCTGTTAGGAAAATTGCCTCCTATACACTGGTTATAATGGAGTGCACCATATGGTGGACTGGCATCCTATTCAAGGTTGATCACTGCTTTGCATCCAATGTTAGTGAGGTGGCCTCAGGTTTCCTTGAGATGAAAAACGTGTCCAGAAAAAGTATGTCTGGACAATATGTGACTTTCTGCGTATGTGTCATTAGTCTGCTAAATGAAGTTAGTCTTTAAGTAAAGAGAACGCTCATTAGCACTGCTTATTACATGAACTATTAATATAGCATGTCATGCTGTGCAAGCACAACCACATTAATTGCAAACATCAGCCCACACAGTAGTCTGTTCAAACCAGCCAGGCTTCAATCTGAATCAGATTCCTCAAAATAAATTTAAAAGGTTTGGAAAAGGTGAGATTTGACCTCCTGCTGTAATGCTAATAGCAAAACATTACACTCAGAAAGAAAGCTGACTGATTGGAATCTGTTTTTATGGTGTGAAATATTTATGTAGCTACGAGAAGTAGGAGCTCATTATTTGTTGATTGTTAAAATTACTTTAAATGCGGTATTTTTCTTTTAGTTTGGTCTTGTTACATCTACAAAGCTGGTTTTCATTGTTTAGATGTTTCTGGGATACTTTTTCAAAAAGCTTTTCCTTCATTTGCAGTTTGTAGAACTTTCTTAGCGCTCTTAACAACAAGGTGTATCAATCCATCCATACGTTTTCTGAAACTGCATTTTCCATTCCAAGGTCTTAGTGAGCTGAACGATGGCAGCAACAAGTGCCAGGCAGGAGCCAAATCTCCCAGTCCATTAGTGAAAAAACTCTCTCATACTCATACCAGGTCAATAACAGAGTTGCCCCTACCAATGTAGGACAATGTACAGGGGCGATATGTAATGACTGCAATTGCCGACAACTGGGGGCCTTTAAATAATGGTGGCAAGGCTCTATGTGACCCTAACAAGAATAAAAATATTAGGAAGGTAAAAGTTAAAAGGCAAAGATGATGATCCTGAGGGACTTCCAGTTTATTAAGAACAGAACCTCAATGTGACAGCACAAATGGCCTTTTGTAATGTATAATGGAGTTCATGTCACCTCTTTCAAAATGTTTTGGGCCCCAGGACTGCAGGGCACCTAATACCAATAGGAAGAGGTCTAGGAGAACAGATCCAGTTGTTACAAAGGGCAATCCTAACCAAATGAAGTAATTGTGGAGGTAACACATTGGACCTTAGTGTCTGGAGGGAAGTTTGGCAGGATCTCTACTAAAGGTTGTAATAACTGAAGGCTGAGGATTCCCTATAAAGAGGTCTTATTGGCAGTGTTCACATGGAAATGATTTCACTTCACTTACAAGGGTTTAAAACATAAGAAACATAAGAAATCTGACAAACGAGAGGAGACAATTAAGTCTGTCAGGCTTGCTTGTTTAGCTAATAGCTAAGCTATCCCAATAGTTCATTGAGATATTTCTTAAAGGATATAAAGATCTCTGCTTCAGCTACTTGACTTGGTAATTTGTTACAGATTTGCACAAAGAATTGCTTCCTGGCTTCAGTCTTAAATGCACTTCCCCTTAATCTCCACTGGCGCCCTCAAGTATGTGATTCACCGTTAAGATGAAAGAATTCTGCTGGATGTATTTTAACAATTCCTTTGAGAATATTGAAGACCTGGATTAGGTCCCCACACAGTCTCCTCTGCTCCAGACTAAAAAGGTTTAATTCTCTGAGTCTGTCAGAAGGTGACATGTCCTTAAGTCCTGGGATGCACCTGATTGTTCTCCTCTGGATAGCTTCAACTGCTGCTATGTCTTTCTTATAGTGAGGTGACTAGAACTGCGCACAATACTTCAGGTGTGGTCTAACTAGAGCATTATATAGTCTGAGCATAAGGTCTCTTGATGTATATGCAACAGTTTTTATGATATAACCTAACATTTTATTTGCTTTCTAGTAGCTTCTGCACAATGTTTAGATGATGAAAATGTTGTGTCAACACAAACTCCTAAATCCTTTTTGGATGTTGCTTTCTGTAGGACATTATGAGATGCTATGAGATGATATGAAATGAAATGATATATGACTTATAGTATGATTGATGTTCCTTTTTCCTCCACAAGTAGCACTTTGCACTTTTCTACATTACACAGCATTTTCCAAGTGTTCACCCAGTTCTGAAGTTTGTCCACAGTGTCTGCTATTCCTCCAATTTTATTATCACCTGCGAATCCTGTTGGGGTTGGTCCAGAGAACCAGCAGGGCTTTGCTATCTTTTGTTTATTTTATATTTGACAGCTGATTTGGTAATAGTGAAAACATTTTTTGAAAAGAAAATAAATCATCTTGTGACTTACAGTAGTGGAGGAAGGGAAAGCCAAATAGACCTTCTAATATGTAGAAGATCTCATTTGAAAGAGATAAAGAATTGTAAGGTCATAAATGTGGAAAGTATGACAGTGCAACATAAAGTGGTGGTGATAGATTGGAAGATCAGAACCAGCAGGAGAATAAAACTAGAGCAAGCAGCACCAAGGATCAAGTGCTTAAGAACAGGTTTAGGGAGAAGGTTTTAAATGAAGTGTGGTCATTTGATAGTGTGGAGGAATGGTGGGAGAAGAACAGCAAAGTTATATTAGGAACAGGTGAAGAGGTTTTGGGTAGGACGACAGGAAGGAGTCCACCTATAGACCAACAGACATGGCGGAGGAACAGAGAAGTGCACAATGTGATAACGGATAAGAAGGAGGCAAGGAAGACATGGTACCAATCAGAGAGGAAGAAAGATAGAGAAATGAATAGGCAGTCAAACAAGGAGGCAAAGAGGGCAGTGGCAAGAGCCAAGGCAGAAGCTTTGGAGGAGTTGTATGAAAAATTGGAGACAAAAGAAGGATGGAGAATGATTTTGAGAATAGCAAAGGCTAGGAACAATGGTGGAAAGGATTTTAGTGAGATAAAGCAGTGTCACAGATGACTGCAGTCATTACCTGGCCGGGATGCCTGGAGGGACCGGAAAGGGACATTAATAGCTTCTGGGGCACAAGGGGGCAGCCGCCCTGGATAAAAAGAGGACCACGGGAAAGGGACAAAGATGATTTGACTTATTGGGAACCGTGGCCACCACCAGGGGGCGTTTTAAGCCTCAGGAGACCCGGATGTGATTACTTCCGCCACACTTGGCAAGATGGCGGAGGGATCGGCCAGGGACGCCCGGAGTGCTTCCGGTTCAAAGGGCAGCACTTCTGCCACACCAGGAAGTGATGCTGGATGGACATCATCAGCCACCTGGAGCACATCCGGGTGGGAATAAAAGGGGCCGCCTCCTTGCAGTCAGTGAGCCAGAGTCGGGAGTGGGAGAAGGACGAAGCTCCCGGGAGGAGAGGAAAGGCGGCCAAGGACTGAGAGACTTGATTAAGGGTGATTTGTGCTTTGTGAGGAGTGAGGAACTGTGTTTATTTAATGGCAAATAAACGTGTGTCTTTTATAAAGATGTGGTCTCCGACTGATGGTGTCCGGGCAACTATCACAGCAGATAAAAGATGAGCAAGGTGCTGTCTTGAGAGAGCATGATAAGATCAAGAATGGTTAGAAGAGATACTTTGAAAAGCTGTTGAAAGAAGAAAATCCATAGGTAGTTTTTGGGGATGGTGTCCCTAATGAAGGTACCAAGAATAAGGAGTGAGAAAGTAAAGGAGGCATTGAAAAGAATGAAATAAAGAAAGGCAACAGGACCAAATGAAATTCCAGCAGGAGTATCAAAGAGTTTAGGAGAAGAGAAGGTACAGTGGACCCTTGACTTACAAACTCAATTCGTTCGCGAGGGCTGGTTGTAACTCAAGTTGGTTGTAAGTCAAGACCATTTTTCTCTTAAGAAATAATGGAAATGCCGTTAATGTGTTCCGAACCTCCCACAGCAACACTTACTTAACTTTTTTTAATAGAAAAGGGTTGTATAATGTGCATAATTTACCAAAAACACCAATAATTCTTCTAATGTACTAACCAAAAAGTTATAAAAAGTGCCTAGCCTACCAGAACAATTTCATACTGTACTCACCATTTAAGTTGACATCTTTGGCTTGCAGGAAGGAGGGAGGAGGAGAATGAAATGGAAGGTGGTTATTGTTTAGAAGGAGTTTCCTTATACAAATCTTTTCTTTGTAAAATTGTCGAGATGGTGGATTTCGACATGCTGTACATATTAGCGAGATCGGTCACACGAACGCCACTCTCATATTTCCACACAATTTCCTTCTTCGTTTCGATTGTGATCGCTTTCTTTACCTTCGTTACCTTCGCTTCCTTCCTTAGCAATTATCGAAATAAATTATATAAATCACTGCATTGACTGAAATTACGTCCACAAACACATGTATCTGGGCTCCAACTGACACTTACAAACTCTCTCGGCTGTTTGTTTACAATCGCACAAGCGGATACACGCGACCACATTCGGGTCGTAACGCAAGAGGTTGGTCGTAATTCAAAACAAAAATTTTGGTCGTAAAGCAAGTTGTTCGCATGTCAGGCCGGTCGTATATCAAGGGTCGACTGCATATGTATTGTGGGATCTAATGCAGAAGATCTATGAACGGGAAAGAATACCAGAGGAGTGTAGGAACAGTGTGATTGTATCCATTGTAACAGTAGGGGGTGCTATCGCTCCCTTGAACCCTCAGGTACCACGGCAAACACCAGGTAAAAGTACAATTATTATTTATTTCATAATAATTACGTGCACTAAGCACCCTCCACTCCACACTACTCATACAGTACAATAATCAATAATAATACACTATTCTCACTCCTCCTCTCCCAGACTCTTAGCCACCCTTCCTCCCAGCTCAGCTAAGCGTCTGGGCTTTCCCAAAGTCCTTTTATATCCCCTGACCCGGAAGTGGTTCCAACCCTACAGTCCATGATTCGTTATCCCTTCCGGGTCAGGTTAAAAAGTCCTTTGCTTTATCCCGGAAGCACGTTGTTCCTTCCGGTCTTGTGATCAGGACACACTTCCGGGTTATAGGGCACGTAGCACTCCGCAAGCCTCCCTACAGCGGCTCCTGGTGGTCCCCATGGTATCCAGCAGGGCTGTTTATAAAAACTACAAGGTCCATAAGGCCCTGCTGGAATTTGGGGAACTTCAATGCTGCTGGGAGGGCTCCATCTGGCGGCCTGGAGGTGTGGGCCAGAATATTTGGCCGGCCATCCCTCACACCATTTATAAGGAGAAGTGGACGCTATGGAAGTACACAGCTGATGTCACACTCAATGAAAATTTGGGAAGGGTTATAGAAAGAAGTTTTACGGAAGAGACCACCATAGGCAAGCAGGAGTTTGTTTTTAAGCCAAGGAAAGGAACAACTGATGCCGTCTTTGCATTGAGACCGCCTATAAAGAAGCATTGAGAAGATTAGAAAGGATATTTATTGATTTTGAGAAGGGTTATGATAGATTGCCATGTCAAGTGGTCTTGAGGTGCATGAGAGAGAAAAGAGTACCAGAGAAGTATGTGAAGACTGCCAAGGATATGTATGAGGGAGTGATGACTCAGGTTAACAGCAGTGTTGGGGTAACAGACAAGACCCCAGTTATAGTAAGTCTGCATCAGGGATCTTCTTTAAGTCCTTACCTCTTTGATCTGGTCATGGATGTGTTGAGTTATGGGATAAAAGACCAGACCCAATGTTGCATGTTTTTTGCTGATAACATTGTGTTGTGCAGCACCAGAAAAGAGGAAGTGGAGAAAAAATGGATCAATGGAGAAGGGCTTTGGAGGACATTGGATTGCTGGTAAATATGAAGAAGATTGAACATCTGAGATTTAATGATAATCAGGATTCAGAAGTTAGCCTGCAGGGAGAGCTATTGAAAAGTGTGGATACATTCAAATATTTAGGATCAGTGGTAATCTGAGATAGAAAATTAGATGCAGAGATAACCTATAGAGTGCATTGTGGATGGAACAATTAGAAGAAGGTATCAGCAGTCTTTTGTGTTTGAAGAATTAAGGCAAATGTTAAAAGTAAGGTTTTTAATATAATGGTAAGACCAACAATGATGTATGGAGTTGAGACACAGGTAGTAAAGCAAGCACTGGAGAAGAAGTGAGATGCTGAACAAATGAGAATGTTGAGATGGATGTGTGAAGTTACAAAAGCGGACATAATGAGAAATGAGACAATCAGAGGAACAACAAAAATGGGAGCAATATCTAAGAAAGTACAGGAAAGCAGGTTGAGGTGATATGGACATGTGATGAGGAGAGACAATGAATATACGGGCAAAAGAATGAGGGGAATAGAAGTACAGGGGGAGAGAAAGTGAGGCAGAACAAAGTGGAGGAGGATGAATTATAAAATAAAAGAAGATCTGAATGAAAAGGGGTTGACTGAGGAGGTGGTGCAGGACCAAGCGGTATTCAGAAGACTGCTTAGGCACATCGATTCCACATAGAAGTGGAAAAAGATGAAAAGGAAAAAGAAGTGTTCCATGTGGACATTCTTTTTCTTAACTCCTTTGTTAATAAAGATGACACTTTAATAACTTGGGCCTATTTGTCATTTATTCACCCTCTCTTTCACAGCAGACACTTGGAGAACAGGAAGACTCCACTCATATAGTGACTGGACTGAAAATTGAACCCAAGGCTCTGTAACTGTGAGACAAGTGAGAAAAGTGCAATACATTGCTGTCTATCATATAACATAAAGTTTTAATGTCAGGAAAATATACTGTAGAATAAAGCTAAAATAAACAAAGACCAGTGAAGCAAGACATATCATCATATTAAGTTCCAGACCCCTCAACTATAACCTAGACTGAGCTACTTTTGAAAATGGCTGGCCAGATGGATCTTTTCTTTTCAATGTAGAAACTTAAATGCTCCTAAGGATTCTTTTCATCTGTTCATTTCAGATTAACAGAACCTCTTTGCTGCATTTGTAAACTTCCAACAGTAAAAGTGATCTCCAATATTAGACCTTCTAATGTATTGCACTTTTATGTCAGCACTAGGTTTACAGTATCTAGAAAAAGTTTCACCTCCTTGGAAGTTTTCAAACTTTATTGTTATACAACACTGAAACACAGTGGATTTAATTGGGCTTTTTGACATTGATCAACAAAAAAAACTCTTTATTGTCAAAGTGAAAACCTCTCTGCAAAGTGGTCTAAATTATTTACAAATATAAAACATAAAATAATTGAATGCATAAATATAAACCCCCTGCAAGTCAGTATTTATTAGATGCAGCCATGACAGCCTTGAGTCTTTGTGCTTGGGTTTCAATTAGCCTTTTGCCACATTCTTTTTTGCAAAATTGCTCATGGTCCATCAGGTTGCATGAGGATCACAAGTAAACAAAAATGTTGCATATGCCCATTTCCATGCTCACTTCTAGATGTAGAATCTTGGCGTAAAGCCACGCACATTTCTATGGCAGCCCATTACCTTGCTTCTGCACATTTCTGCTCGGTTCTGCAAACTGACGGCACCCAGTGTCAAAGAAGTGCCACTGTTTCTGTGTTGTTTCCCTTCTTTTTCATATTCGCATCCATGATGTGGATTGTATCAAATACACCAAAATTAATTGCATTATCGTTTACAAATTGAAGGCACTTGATTGTAATCAGTCTGTAATAATAGAATAGTTTGGCCATTCCGTGTACTATTATAACTACCATGGCCGCTTTAGCATCGTTAGAAGACATCGCAAATGGAAGAATCAAAAGAAAGTGCGTATTTAGAGATCATACTGATTTCTTGGCACCTGATGATGACTGGCTTCTAAGTCGATTTTGATTTCCAAGAGCTATCCTCTTAGAGCTGTGTGATGAAATGGCACCGGCTTTACAAAGGCAGACTTTGAGGAATTGTGCTCTACCTGTTCCTTTGCAAGTTCTGTCCACTATCGGGTTTTTAGCCACTGGAGGTTTTCAGCGTGAACTTGCTGACTGATCGAGTATTTCCCAGTCATCACTGAGTCACGCCATGCCAGCCGTATGAGATGGCATTATCCTCTTGGCATCCAGATATATAAGATTTATGTACATTGTGGTTGAAAAGGCAGACACTAAAGCACAATTTGCCACAAGGTCCGGTTTTCTAAATGTAATCAGAGTGGTTGACTGCACACACATTGCTATGAAGGCACCGTCACTGAATGCATGTGCTTATGTAAATAAAAAGCATTTCTACTGTATTAATGTGCGAATTATCTGTAATGCAAAAATGAATCTCATTAATGTTGTCATGAGAAGCCCTGGCTCAACTCATGATTCATTCATCCGGAGAAATAGTAGTATTGAGAACAAACTTGAAAATGGTGTTGTGTGTGATGTCTGGTTTCTTGGTAATATAAGACATTTAATATTATCCCTTTGGTCAATTTTGTAAATTATCTGTATGATGTATAACATGATTACTTAGGTGACAGAAGGTATCCTCTGAAGACATTATTTCTCACCTGCTCGCCAACCCACTGACTGAACTAGAGCAATGTTATAATGACCTCCACTCTCGGGTTCGAGCAGTGGTAGAATGTACTATCTGGCAGCTTAAGGGCCATTGGCACTGCATGGATAAGACTTCTGGAGTGCTGCTCTATAGTCCACAGAAAGTGTGTCACATTGTGTGAGCATGTAGCATGCTGCATAATGTGGCACACAATTGTCGTTTGCCCATACCTGATGAGATGTGGTCTGATAAAACTGACCCTGAGCCACCAACTGTTTAGCCAAATTGGACAGCATTACAACTTCAATTGAATGTAATTATCAGAATGTGAACACAGGTAAGCAGATGCAGCATTTATTTTGTAAATCATTCATTTGATTTCTGCTTAATATTTCATAGTACTGCCTTTATACTCTGTAGCTCATTGGCTACATCTCTTACAACATCCACTAAAGCATTTTGTGATTCCAGAACAGCATCTGTAGCCAGATGGTTGCCCAGCGATTCCAGAGCAAGGGGTGTGTGAGCAGCCAACACCTGATGATGTGCTTGGCACAGCAGCAGCACCATCATCCTCGTCTGGATTCACATCCCCAGCATAGGGATCAGCTTTTGCAATATTATCTGGAACAGAATAAAGATTGATTAATTCCACTTCTGCTGCCTCCTTGTTTGTCTCATTAAACATTCAAATTATTTACACGAGTATAGATAATAGTAAGCAAAAAAAAAAAAACTCACCTTTACTGGGGTGATATCAGAATGTCCCTTACCCACTGGTAGAATGCCGATTATACATGTCTCGTCAATTATTGCAGCAACTTGGTGCTCTAACAGTATGAGTCCCAGAGTTTCTTTACCTGCTCCAGTGGTTTTGACACTCAAACAATGGGCTGTGACTCATCTTTCCATGGCGACTTTGATGTCTGACCACTTCTTGTTTATTTCGGGCACTATGTCACTTTCTAAATATGAACTTTTAAAACTGTGCCACTCCATCATTTTCCATTTATTGCTTGTACCACTGCTTACTCCACCAAATAATATGTTTTTCCTTGCCTGCACTTCACTTAGCAGGACCTCCATTTCACATTTGCTGAAGTTTTGTTTTTGTTTTTTTCCATGTGCTTTTGCCATTGTCTTTTGACAAGACACTGAATGAAAGCGGCTATTTAAATTGATTTGCATAATCAAATATGCAAAATTCTGGGAGGAGTTGGGGTGTGGCTGTAGGCACATGCACATGTATTAGATTTCACATTCACTGAATTTGTTAAGGGAAAGGTTTGGAACTTGGTGTATGCACAGTTTAATTCAGCAGGCTTTATTTGTGTGTATGCACATTTCTGTTTTTGTCCATACACCATGTTTTAGTGTGAATTCTATGCACAGCATTATACATGAGGCCCCTGGACTCGGACTCGGCCACCCCAGGATTCTAATATTGATGTTTTTAAGCCATTCCTACAGTATATAGCTTTGGCTTTATGCTTGGAGTCGTCGTCTTGCTGGAAAACAAATCCTCTCCCATGGTACAGGTTTCTTGCAGACTGCATCAGGTTTCCCCTAGGATTCCTCTGTATTTTGCTCTATTTATTATGTCCTCTGCTCTCATAAGCCTTCCAAGGCTAGCTGCAGAGAAGCATCCCCACTGCATGATGCTGCCATGCTTCACGATGGGGACAGTGTGTTTTTTGTTAATGTGCACTATTCAAAATGGAATTTGGAATTTAGTCTGATGGCCAAAAAGCTCCATTTTGGTCTCATCAGACCATAGAACCTTCTTCCAGATGACTTCAAAGTCTCCCATGGACCCTCTGATGAATGTTTTTTTTGACACTCACTTCTAAAGCTGCAATTGGCAAAGCACCTGGGCAACTGTTATTGTCAGCACAGTTTGTCCATTATCAGTCACTGTAGCTTGTAATTACTTCTGAGTTCTCATAAGTCTATTTATAGCCTCCCTCAATAATCTTCTTGCATGGTCACTCAGGTTTTGTGGACTGGCTGCTCTAGGCAGATTTACGGTTGCTTTCCATGTCTTAATGATTGATTTAACTGTACAAAAAGAGAGATTGAGTAACCTTTTCATTGAGCTGCTTGAAGTGTCCTTTTGTCTTCATTGCTTGGGTTAGTCCACCATACTTACTCACCACAAGTTGAACCATCCAGAAATTGGTGCATTTATACTACAATCTATTGGAACCTCCCAACAGACTAGAATCTCCATTGAACTATTCAGGTGATTGGTGAGACCAGTGTTGATTTAGGTGTGTCATATTTATTCAAACAGTTATTTTGTATTTTATATTGTTTCATTAATTTAGACCACTTTGCAGTGATATGCTTTCATTTTAGCATTAAACTGTCTTCTTCAGTGTCAAAAAAAAAAACCAAATCCACTGTTATTCAATGTTGTATAAGCATAAAATATGAAAACTTCCAATGAGGTCAATAATTTTTATTAACACTGCAATATGATAAACACAATATTTAAAAATAATTATACTGGAATGCAGTCCAACTTCACGCCTGTATAGCTTAATTTTATTCTTCTTATACAAAAAGAATATAATGGCTGGGGTGGTAGTTATTACTGCATGAAACCTGTGTCCATATCCCAGCCTGGACACTGTTTGTGTTGAGCTTGCATGTTTTTCCCCTTCTTTTCCTCATATACCCTAGAGACGAACTTGCTTCCCCTCCAAAGCATATTCTTGCTTTGCACCTGGTGCTGCTAATATAGGCTCTGGTTCTTAGTAAGCCTTAATTATATCAAACAGATTTGAAATAAATGGAGAGATGGACACATACAAGAATACAGTATAGAGAATTTCCTGTGGTGCAACACTATCCGTTTTACTTGGTACGATCTGGCCCCTGTGACCCTGACCCTGACCTTTTGATTTAGTGGGTTTAGAAGATGGATGGATATATAAAATAAAATCCCAGTTACATCCAATAGGTTAATTTTGTTCCTAAACTGACAGAAATATTCTATGTAGCTTTTGCTGACACTCTAGCTATAAGTTAGTAGAGCAGAATGAGCCACTGCTCTCGCTAGCCGTCGACTATCTGTCCAGTACCACATTTACACCTTCTTTCAAATCTTGCAAATTTCTCCATCTGCAGTCAACACTAAATTTCCCATTACAAAAGAACATTCTAATCACACTGTCACTGTCAGCAGACTTGAGTAGCCAATTACCTCCCAAAGGTGGATACGCATTCAGTCTGCGTCATGGATGGCTGCAGCTGTTTCGGCCTAATTTAAATCTAGTACTGTGTTTGGAATATCAAAGTAATCGGTCTTGAAATTCATACATTATATGTCAATACAGCCATTCTCTTCAAAATAAAATGTCTGTACAGTAATTACTTTTCTGGTTTACAGTATATACAAAACAGTCAGTTTTGACATTTAAGAAACTATAGGTGTAATGTTTATGATTTTTTCAAAACTGATTTGTAGCAAGATATAATAAAAGGATACCATGTTTGACTGTTCAGAGATGTTCTGTTACTAAGGAAGCACAAGTTATGCTGCAATGACAAGCTTTAGACAAATGTTTCACTTGACATTTCCAGATGCATGAATCATTCCACCCATAAGAATAATCTGAACATTTACCTTGGTCTTTAGTGCTAGTTTACACTCAAGCCTTTTTTTGCCAATTGTTAGACTGCTTTTTCTCATATAATGGATTACATTTTTCAGAAAGAAGGTTCAACAATTTCATGGAATCGCTGTGAGATAAACACATTCAAGATTCTGACTTGTAAGTCATTTCTTTCCTAGGGTTAAACAAAAATTGTTGTTGACCTAGTGGCAGGTGTTTATGTGAAGGGAGAGATTGTCAACATGCTAGTCTATAGTAGGGCTACATCAACACTTCTCCTTCCACATTAGTGTTTTCAATTTGTTTACGAAAGTATCTTCCTTCATACTACAATGACCAAAAACACATATAACTTATCCGTTTGCCTACACTGGGCATATGTCCATTTGCAGAATGAAGAAGAGAGGTGCTCTCCTTGAATGGATGGTTGTGCTGTCAGACAAAATCTTTGATCGATTGAAATTGCGTTGTGAAAATCCACGTATTACTGTTGAAGAGCGTTTTCAAAGGTTTCCATCTCCATAGGGTACTGCGGACGAAAGGTGAAAATGGAGACCAATGTTTGCATTTGTAAATGAAAATGTAGCAGTGTGGATGTAGCCTAAGAATAGCCTATGCTTCCAGGTCTAAGAAGAGACCCCATCAATGTGCTTCCTTAAATACAGATATGGGTCAGAAAACAATCTAAGTAATGGAGCCTGGCACTTCCTTGCTACTGTAAAATGATTTAATATGAAGGGTTGTGATAATGGTCTTACTTGTTTTATAAAACTACATTTTACTAGAGATTTTTAACAGAGAGGGGCTGCTATTCTGGTGACCCTCCTACCAAGATTTGTAGACAATTATTAATTAACTAAGCATTAGGGAGGGATAAATACCAGAAGGATACAAAGTAGCAATACAGAAAATGGAGACCAACAAATTCTGTATCTAGTCTGGGCCTACCTATACAGATGTTAAACTGCATCCACTAAATGAGGTGGTATGCCTTCCTATCCCATATTAAACACTCCAATCCCTACTCCTGCTTCTTTCTTTATGAAACCCGACCTCCCATCAGCTTAGTTCATTCCCATCAATCGAGCTCATGTTCCCAACTTTAACATTTAGCTGTCATAAAAAATACAATTTGTGCTGCTTCTTCTTCTTTTGTCTGTAGTGACAGAGAGAGTCATAAATCACGTGTTACCCTAGCCCTGATTCCACCCTCCGTAAGTAAACATTACTGTGTGGCCTATGTAGTGACCGGCAAGGATGTCCTTCACCCCACAAACTCTACAAAGCTGGAGATGGACTTAACGCTAACTTGCTCCAAAAAGCACAAAACACCACATACAAATTATTTAACAAGCCAAGAAAAACACAATGTGAAGTAAACAAAAGACAAGCAAGATGAGAAACAAGAAAACATTAACCTCCAGGAAAAACCACTATAAATAATGTCACAAAGATGACATAAAGCAGTTCCAAGAAACAAAATCACCTGTAGCAGAACGACCGTTTTACACATCAGCTGCTGCTATGTCACACGTCAGCACAAGCAAGCACTGTGGCACACTTGTGAAGGCAAGAGTACCAAGCTGGCATGCAAGCATTTCAAAACAAAAAAGAAAAATGAAATCCCATCAACCTATGTGGCATCACAAACAAACATAGGAGGCAGCAAACACTGATCAGCACAAATTAAAAAAAACAATAAAAGTAAAAAAAAATTTAAAAATTCAGATGTGAAACTACACACTGACTCACCTCTGAACACCAAGCTCCATGACACTTTGGGTTTGAGTAGACTTCAAATTTCACCCGGGGTAGCTCTGGTAACTTCATGGAATTACACATCCTAAAGTTCGTAACCAACACCTTTTGCTCACCAAATGACAAACAAAGATTAATATAAATCCTGTCTGATCTCCTAAACCATTCCTTATTAAATATGGTCATTTCCAGATTTCTGTCTATATTATTAAGGAGACAGAGCAGTGCTTACCAGTATGTTATTCAACTGAAGAATGCACACCAAACAGTCAAGCAATTTTTTTACTGTAAATTGTATTTTTTTCTTTCTTCCTAAATTTTAACCATAATTTTACCTCAGAAGTGTCCATATAGGTTTCCTCTGGGAGTTTTGGTTCCCTTTCACTTTCCAAAGACACACAAATTAGGTGGACTGCTGATACTAAATTGGTTCCTGATGCTTGTGCATGCTCACACTTTGATTGGCTGGACCCAATCCAGGTAATGTTTTTGCTTTCCATCTGTTCTTTGCTGGAATATTCTCCAGCTTCCCTGCGAACCTGCTCTGGGTAAGCAAATTTGGCAGATGGAACCCACCCCAATAATTCCCAACTAACATTAAATTAATCTAACATCTAATTAATCAGCACAAGCAGGGAAGAAACTCAGCAAATGAAGGAAAACAGAAAATAATAAAGATAAACTGAAGTATCTTGAATCTCAAAACTTAATCTATATATTGTTACATGCAAGTATCTGGTGTGTCTTTTTACAGAGTCTAATTTTTATGGATACATAGGGAAAGGATTTGAATGCCACATGGTGGCTTACTTCTTATTCCCTTCTGCCCTCAGCCAAGAAGACAGTGACTAACTCAAACAGCAGTGATGCCACCACAAGCCCTGCCTTTACACCAGCCTCTTGTGGTCCAGTTCCCATAACCCTTCACACCAATGAAGACATCTGCTCAATTTACAGCTAACAAAGGTATCATTAAATGGGTAGCTTGTGGTGCCCCCAACCTTTGCTATTGTACCTTTGTCTCATGTTGTTACTATAAATTTATATACACAATATATACAAATTCTGGAACGCACAATAGTTTAAAAGGTCATTACCATGCACTCCCAGATCATCTGAGATCAGGAGTTAATCTACCATCAGGACATTCTGGGTGCCCGGGATAGCAAGAGGCCTTTTCATCAATCCACCACAATACCGCCAATGAAACTATGTACACTCCAATTGCCAAAATGACCAAGGGTGACTGACCCACTGCTTGATGAAATGACCAAATCTTAGCACACCCAACGCAAGAGTGGGAAATACTGTGCAGCATTAAACTGTGTCCTCACACTGCATTAGTATGATCGAACCCTCTGTTAAGGAGCTAAGTCACCAAGGGTCTTAATCCAGGTTTATCTGAGACTGAATTGATTTACTATAATCTGCAGTTTACTTTATTTTATATTTGAGCTCTGGTATGAAGTTGACTTTCGACTTTTGGTTTCTGATTTAGACTTTAGCAGAAGAGAGGACCTATTCTTGGTTATGAACTTTTGTTCAGTCTGTCCCACTTCCGATTTAAGTAAAGCTTTGTGCCTTATGACTTTAAAGGCACGACATCCATAGTCATAGAGAACTTCACAATCAGCACTGAAATGGTTCTGTTCTACAAATAAACCACAGAAAAAAATTCCTTGAAGTATAGTTTTACCCAGGTGTAAGATTTTTTTTTTTTTTTGCCAAACCAAAATACTGATTTCCTTATTGAGAAGTCCTACTGTATGAACATTTTTCACTTTCAAAACAGTGGTGGATGTCCTCATATTAAATTAAAATCTAATTATTATTAGACTGACACCTTTATCTACATATAATAACTTGAAAGTTTAGGAAACACTGCAACTGTTTACATATATACATTTTACAGTTCTTAACACTGGCAAGCTAAGTGACTCACTAAGGGTCATAGAATAAGTCAGAGGAAAAAAATAAAACTGCAGACTTGAGCTTTAATGTTTATTCCTTATCTACTACAGGCCTTGTGTCAAGAATGAAATAATATATTTGACAAGATCTTGCTGCATTAAATCCTGCTCTCCTTCAGCCTGGGAAACACACAACAACTCATTTAATGAAACAATCACCCTAAAGTACTTTACACAGCCAACATGAAAATGGATATGTGCTCCTCCAGTGCAGGTTGCTTTTACATCATCTTCTGACCTGACATAATTGAAATGAATTTCAGCCGTGTAGGAGGTAAAAGCTCTGTTATCAAAACCCTTTTCATTTATTTTGGGAAACAGCGTATGTGAGTGAGAGAAAAAACCAAACCAACATAGATTCCAAAAGTATTACTTCATGCCTTCTTTATCTTAGTTCCAGTTGCATCCATTGATTTACTCTGAGTTATGCCACAGTGAAATTGATTTAAAAATCATATAGTTTGTACCCTCAGTGCAGTTTTGTTAAGGAAGGTCTGAAGTTAGTGAAATGTTGGCATAATGGTTTGCTTCAAATTTAAATCTTGGCCTTGTCAGAGTAGAGGCCCCACATTCTCTTCATCTCTGGCCAGTGTTTTCTGGGTGATCCAATTTACCTTTTACACACACATTGAACAGATGTTCAGGTTAGACAAATTGACATCTGTAAATTGTCCAAATGAAGATGTGCAGGTGTGAATGTGCCCAGAAGGGGACTGGACCCTCATCCAGGGATAATTCCAGCCATAAAGTTAACAGGGTTCCTGAAACATTTTAATGTAATAATCAAGTTTAGAAAATGAAAGAATCAATTGTTTTGAAAGTGATATTTTGACACATAGATTAGCGCTTGTGCCTAACGGCTTCAGGGACAGTAGGTCTTACTAGTCATTTTCTGTGTGGAGTTTCTATGATCTCCCCATGTCTCTATTGATTTTATCTGAGAATTATGAAATCCTCCCATATTCATAACACTTGCATGCTATAGTGGGCTGATTGGCAACAAGAAACTGACCAGGTCCTATATACGTGAGTGTAGCCTGAAATAAACTGGCATTAAATCTGTAGTTTCTTCCAGACTTTAACTGACATTTTTAGGGCTTTAACTTCCCATAGCTCTACACTGGATAAAAGTGCATTTAGAAACGGGTAAATGAATTGTTTTCAAGATAATTATGACAGCATCTGAATTAGACTAAAGAGGTTCAGCATTAGATGGAAGAATGTTAAATGTTAGGATTAATTTTAGGATTAATGTCTGGGTTGATCCATTCAAATATGTCCTGTAAGACAGGAAAAAAACTGAGAGCCCTTCTATTTCATCCATGGTAGTGAACAGCGCACTGGCCTATATTGACTTTCTCAAATAGTTCAAAACCAGATAAAGGTGCAGAAGGTGCACTTTTGAAAGTCTTTTGATAGTTTGGGTCCCCAGCAGCACCTCACATTTGTAGTTCTTTGTTGCTAACTAGTCTTGAGTAATAGAGTGGAGTTAGTACTGCTTCTTTCTCACTTCTGTTACTACCCATTTCACTTAAACACAGTTTTACAGTTACCTAATATTGTGCTGTATTGACAATTCTCATATATAAAAGGTGCAAAAAGATAACAAAAAAACAAACCCTGAGACTTGTCCTCAGTGATGTCAATGATATATCATAATATTGAAAATTATTTGTGTTGATTTTTCCCCCAACTCTAGCAGTTATGTTACCCTTATTGTTAAAATATACGCTGATAAGGCAAAACGTTACAACCATATGAAGTGAATGACATTGACTACCTTTGTAACAATGGCACATGACGAGGTCAGGGATGTATTAAACGATAAGCTGACATTGGGTACTCATAGTCACAGTACTCGGTGCAGAACAAACAGTAATGTAAGTGTAAAGACTTGAGTGACTTTGATAAGGACCAAATTGGTATGGTCAAAGGACTGGGTCAGAGTATTTCCAAAATGGCAAGGACTGTGGAGTGCTCACGATCAGCTGTAGTAAATATTTACTGACAGAGGGCCAAGGAGGGAAAAACATTGAACTGCAAATAGGGTGTTGGATGGCCCAGACTATCCTGTCTGGGGTGAGCCAACAAAAAGGCTACCAAGGCACACATTACAGATAATTTTAGTGATGGTTACTGGAGTAAGGTGTTAAGACACAATGCACCGATCCCGACTGTTTATGGGACCGCGTAGCTGCAGGCCAGTCAGAGTACACCATGGTAACCTCTGTCCACTGCTAAAAGCATCTACAATAGGTATATGGGCATTGGAAATGGACCTTGGATAAATGAAAGAAGGTTGTCTGGTCCACTGAATCTCATTTTCTGTTGTATCATATTCATGACTGGCCAAGTGGGCATCATTTACCTGGCACAAGGATACGCTGTGGAAAAAAGACAAGCCAGTGAAGTGACTATTATATTTTGAACAATGTTTTACTGGAAACTGCTGGGACTTGGCATTCATGTGTATGATAATTGATGCATATCACCTACCCAAACTTTGTTGCAGACCAGGTACACCCTTTCATAGCAACAATATTCTCCACTGGAAGTGGCATCTTTCAGCGGGATAATGCACCCTGTCAGACTGCACAAACTGTTTAGGAATAGTTTGAGTAACATGATGGAGGGCTCAAGGTATTGGCCTGGCCTCCAAAATCCCCAGGTCACAACCCAATTAAACATTGTGACAGCTTTCCGGGCGTGTCAGCCTCCAAACCCAACATAGACAGATGCAGGAGGCACACTTATAAAGTACACGTGATTTTGTTTTCTTTTCTTTCCTTGTGTGAAACATCTTCTCTATCTCCCACAAGCACAACAACACAGTCCAAAGCACAAACCACTGCACAATACTTTCCTTCTCTTCTTTTCTCCTCCACTCCTCCTTGGCAAACTTTGTCTCTCTCTCTCTTTCCTCCCGACTCTGGCTCCCCGAGTAGTGACTGCTGCCTCCTTTTATAAGGCACCCGGAAGTGCTCCAGGTGCTCGTTGACTTAATTCTGGCAGCACTTCTGGGTGTGGTGGAAGGTTCAGCAGCAGCTGCAGCATCCTCTGGCGGTGCCCCCAGATCCCAATAGGGCTGTATTCAACTCCATCTCCCATGAAGCCCTGTGGGAGTCCGAAGCACCACTACCACCCAGGGGGGCTGCCATCTAGTGTTCTGGGGGCGGTAATGCTCTGTCCACACTTGCTCCCCGGGTCCTTCCAAGGAAGAGGAGTCCCAGCCAGGCAAGGATCCCAGCTGTCTATGACAACATCTAAGGGATGTATTGGAACAACAAGCCTAATCTGCTGTACCTCACAATTTACAGGAGTTAGAGAATCTGCTTCTAACGTTCTGCTACCACATACCAAAGGACACCTTCAGAGGTCCATGCCTCAGTGGGTTGGAGCATTTTAGCTAGCATATGGAGGAGCAACAGCATTTTAGGCAGTTGGTCATAATGTTTTGTCTCAATAGTGTATACTTCTATGATAAATATGGCCTGAGATTTTCCAGGAAGAAAGATGGACGTTTTCAAGTAAGGCTGTGATACTCACTAATCATAGTGCCAGAGTGTGAAGTATGTTGCATGTCGATTCACACATGCAAGTAAGAAATTAATTGTACTCTGTGCACTTGAAAAATAACCTAATAAAGCTATACATCTACAAACCTACGGTCTATATCCAAAGCAGCTGAACATTTTCAGTAGGAGTCATCCGGGTGTAGCTTGATGTCAACCAGCCAGTGAGTCAAGCATGTTGGCTCCTTCATCCTGGGGCATTCTTCATGCTCGTGTTTCGATTTTCAGGGAGTCATTCACATATCATTAATTTTGGTCTGTTTCAATTTGTTTCTTTAAAAATCAATATTGATTGAATTAACATGGTGTCAGGTCATAATTAACATAGCCTACTAAATTACCCAAGCACTGCATCTGAATAAAAGACATCAATCTAATATCTAGATAGATAGATAGATAGATAGATAGATAGATAGATAGATAGATAGATAGATAGATAGATAGATAGATAGATAGATAGATAGATAGATAGATAGATAGATAGATAGATAGATAGATACTTTATTAATCCCAAGGGGAAATTCACATACTCCAGCAGCAGCATACTGATAAAGACAGTATTAAATTAAAGAGTGATAAAAATGCAGGTATACAGACAGACAATATCTTTGTATAATGTTAACGTTTACCCCCCCGGGTGGAACTGAACAGTTGCACAGTGTGGGGGAGGAACGATCTCCTCAGTCTGTCAGTGGAGCAGGACAGTGACAGCAGTCTGTTGGTGAAGCTGCTCCTCTGTCTGGAGATGACACTGTTTAG
This sequence comes from Erpetoichthys calabaricus, assembly GCF_900747795.2. NCBI lineage: Eukaryota > Metazoa > Chordata > Cladistia > Polypteriformes > Polypteridae > Erpetoichthys > Erpetoichthys calabaricus. The sequence continues at coordinate 39,700,406 of NC_041400.2, read as the reverse complement.
TGGATGCAGTGGATTCTCTATGATTGACAGGAGCCTGCTCAGTGCCCGTCGCTCTGCCATGGATGTCAAACTGTCCAGCTCTGTGCCTACAATAGAGCCTGCCTTCCTCACCAGTTTGTCCAGGAGTGAGGCGTCCCTCTTCTTTATGCTGCCTCCCCAGCACACCACCACGTAGAAGAGGGAGCTCGCCACAACCGTCTGATAGAACATCTGCAGCATCTTATTGCAGATGTTGAAGGACACCAGCCTTCCAAGGAAGTATAGTCGGCTCTGTCCTCTCTTGCACAAAGCATCAGTATTGGCAGTCTAGTCCAACTTATCATCCAGCTGCACTCCCAGGTATTTATAGGTCTGCACCCTCTGCACACAGTCACCTCTTATGATCACAGGGAGAAAAGTGGAATTGCTTAAACATTAAGAAACAAAATAAAAACCTTCAAAGGTTTACACACAAATGACTGCAAAGGGGTTTGGTTAGAACTGCAACATTATATGACAACTACAGTATAAGAAAAAATATTGAAGTGAAGATTGCTGTTTTATAAAGTTAGAGGAGATAATGAATAAAAAATAAAACAAAAGTAATGTTTTATGACAGTACAATTAAGCAAGCAGGCATCGGGTAGAAAACTCAGGTACTGAATAAAATTAAATACATTCGTTTTTATAAACTGACCTGACATGACTGAGACTGCAATCACTCCAGGGGAATAATTAAAAGTGCATGCCCCACAGCGTTTGACTGGCGTGCTGTCTGCCCTAACCAGTTACTTAAATGATATGCACCATTGCTAGCCATCTACTCTGTAAGTAAGCACTGGTGAGGTAATGTTATAAGTGTGCCCTATTTAGTGTAATGACTCAAGCTGCCTTCGGAGGAATGAGCAACACTGCATGAAACTTGGGCTGTACTGACATAGCAACAAAAAGTAAAAGCAGAAACGATACAAAAATAAATCTACAACTAGTTCTGAGTACAGACTGGCCTTACATCTCTTCCTGTCTGGACTCATAGTTGACTAAACCTTTGCAACTACTGACCTCATCCAAAGCAGACACTGCTTCCAGTATTGGACAATGATTGTTTTCACATCTAGACCTTGGCAGCAACGGGTATACTTGCAGCATTCAGTTTTGATAGCAAATGAAAATGTGGAGCTCTGGAAAATGACTGAATAAACGGGAGCAGTGTGCTGAACTGTCTTACTAACACATATGAAGCTGTATACATACAAGTGCATTCTCTTATCTGTCAACTCTTACGTGTGTAAGGTGCAGGTTTATTTTCTGTTATAGTTTTTCTGACTTCTTTGGAAGAAGCTTTACAATGTTATTTGCCATGAATGTGCAATATAACAGTGGATTCAGACCCCTACACTTTCCACTTATTTTATTGTGCTGCAGATTTAATTTCAAAGGCATACATTTGCCATTTTTGCCTGTCTGCAATCAATATGCATTTTCAGAAATGTTTGCAAATTAATTAAAAGATTAAAACTGAAACCTCTTGTTCATATAAGTATTCAGACCCTTTGCTTTTGCACTTTAAAGTGTGGTCAGGTGCTGAATGTCAGAACAAAACACAAGCCATGAAGTTCAAGAAACTCGCTTTAGACCTCTGTGATCAAACTGTGGTGAGGCATAAATCAAAGTAATGGAATAAAAGTGTTTATGAAACTCTGGAATCAATAATCGTGAAATGGAAGAAGTTTGGAACCACCAGGATTCTTCCTAGGTTTGGCCATCCAGACAAAAACTGAGTAATCGAGCAAAAGTGGCCTTGATCAAGGAGGTCACTGAGAACCCAATGGTCACTCTAACAGAGCTTCAGAAGTCCACTGTTAAGATGGTAGTAACTGTTGGAAGGATGCCCATTTCAACAGCACTCCATCAGTAAAAGGGCTAAATGGAAGCCACTCTTGTGTAAAAGGTGATCACATCACTTAAAGGATTCTGACAGCATGAAGGAAGAGGTTGTCTTGTGTGATAACAAAAAAAAATGTTACTATTTATGAAGAATTCCAAGCATTATGTCTGGCAAAGACCAGGCAGTGCTCCTCACCTGTCTAATAGCATACCTATGCTGAAGCATGGTTGTTGCAGCATCACAGCATGGGGGCACTTCTCAGTGGCAGGGACATGGAGACTGGTCAGAATTGTGGGAAGGACAAAGGCAGCCAAATAGTGAGAGGTTCTTAAAGAAAATCTTCTGCAGAGTGCACACCACCTCAGACTGGGGTGATAGTTTACCTTTCAACACAACAATGACCCGAAGCATACGGCCAAGTCAGTGCCTGAGTGTCCCCGCTACAGCAAAGACATAAACCCTATTAAAACATCTGTGAAGAGACCTGAAGATGGCAGTTAAAAGGTGCTTCCCATCCAGTCTTAATGGAGCTTGAGAGGATCTGCCAGGAAGAATGGAATAAACTGCCCAAATCCAGGTGTGCAAAGCTTATAGAGACTTTCCCAAGAAGGCTTGAAGCTGTAAGTGCTGCCAAACTGGCTTCTACAAAGTACTGAAGTAATAGTCTGAATATTTACTATGAATTAAAGATTTCAGATTTTATATTTAATACATTTGCAGACTTTTCTGTAAACATATTTTCAGTTTGTCAATAGGGGTATTGAGTATAGACTGATAAGCAGAAAAAGGTGTATTTATCCATTTAAAAGTAAATCAACAATACAATAATGTGTGCAGAAAGTGAAGGAGTCTGAATGCTCTTTGAATCCACTGTATACAAATACATTTTTTTAAAAAAATCACATTTTGCCTTTGTCCGTTTGTATACAGAAGTGCATTAACTCATTCAAACCCTTTTCTGAATTGACTTTTTCCTTTATAAAGTTGCAGGAAGGCTGAAAATGCAGGAAGAAAATGTATGTTGGGTGCCAGCCATTACAAGGCAGCAGGCCCGGTCTTAGGTATTATGGGGCCCTAGGCGAAAAGGGGGTCCAGGGGCCCCCCTGGAAGCTCTGTGAAATGCGTGAAAATTAGACCAAGGAGTCAATCCGGGGCCCCCCGGACGCCAGGCCCTAGACGGTCGCCTACTTCGCCTATGCCTAAGGCCGGGCCTGATTGGGACAAATAATGCTGTAGTATATTTAAGTATATATGACAATTGCTCACTCGGACAATTTGTTTTGGGGGCCCCCAAGAAGGCGGGGGCCCTAAGCTATAGCTTGTGTAGCTTATACGTAAATCCTGCACTGCAAGGCAGACTTATACAAAAACACACACTCACTCATACTTGGCCAATTTAAAGTCAGCAATTAAACTAACAAGAATGTTTTTGAAATTGAACTGGTGCAAAACCCACACGTATAAAAGGAAAACATGCGTGTTCTACAAAGATGGTGACCAGGATGTAAATCGAAATAAGATCACTCGTGCTATACTAAATAACTGTACCATCCAACTGCCATATCTGTGGTAATGTACCAGCAACAAACAGATGGTTAAATGTTCTCAAAAACAGCTTGTGATTATGTATTGTAAAACTTTGATAAAGAATGTTAAAAATGCCTGTGGGGACTGGGCATTATTTACGGAAAACTGTATCTCAGAATAAAATAACAATAGAATAATTATGCATGCCTGGAGCACATAATCAGGATACAATGACTAACATATAAACTAAAACCCTTAGGGAACAGTTTATATAATACTGAACCTAGCGGTTTACATCTCCAAGTAAATTAAGAAATTTCAAGGTAAGCTACTGATTAGTTCTACATGACAGCACAGCGTATCCTACTTCTATCACTTGCACCCAAAATTAAGTCCTGGATTGGCTGCCATCTATAAAGAGTTTGCAGTGACAGTGTGGTTGCTCTGGATATTCAGATGATCAGAGAATCCAACTTGGCCCAAGTCTGACTGTGCCCTGAAATGCCTTGACGTCCTTTTTAGGTCTCTTTACAGCGGGAACAGATTCGAGCGCCCTGCAACGCTGTGATGGACAGGCGGATTCAGAAAAGCAGCTGGACACTAAAACCAGGAGTGTAGCCTTCAAGGGAAATGTTTCCTTTGTTAAAACCGAAATTATTTAACAATTACGCAACACTTTCTTAATCACGGGCGCCCACGCACTACCTGATCGAACACTTCGAAGTGGCGCAGCACGGGGTCGGTCCAAAGCCGCGCTCCACTTCTTTACGAGCCGTTCAAATAGATCGCACGCTAAGGTCTTCTAAGAGAAGCTTACCCAGTTGCACGGTTGTCATTTATGAAGTGATACACGTTGAAAGAAGATATGCAAATGTATTAAATGTGACTTTTTTCCAATTGGTGAAATCGAAATCGGCGCTTTAGGGCAATAAGAACAGTGTGCAATTTTTACTTAAAGCTATCAGTCTTGGCTGTAATTAATCACAATACTGTGAGAGCAACAGGAGTAGTATATTACTAGCGTTAACATAAGAAGCCTACTTGTAGGTCAGTCGGTTTACGTGGTCAGTTTTGTTTATTTTCATGTACGAGTAAATTTATAAACTGCGTTATATGAAAAGTTATTCATGTTATGTAACCTAATTTAGTATTAAACATCGCGTAATAAAATCAGCAACACGAATCCACACAGGGCAGCACTTTGTCACGTGCTTCCCTGGCAGGCGCACGCGGGCCTCACATTGTTTACTGTTGTCATGGCTACACGGTTTAAGCAATTGCTGAGATAGAGTATTAGAGTGAAACGCGCGGCCATCGTAGCCAAGGATCAAGAAAACGTACATATTTAGGAAGTTTTATTTTTGCATATAGGCGGATTTTTACGTTTTGAGTTGACACGTGTTATCTCAGAATGGCAAAATCGGCGTATGGAGGAAAAAGCTTGTTACATAACTGGGTAGAAGAGGTAAGGTGATTTTCATTTGAATTCTCGTAAGAAATAATTAAGTACAATAAAAGTACTTTATGGGTAGAAGAGGTACGGTGATTTTCACTTGAATTCTCGTAAGAAATAATTAAGTACAATAAAAGTACTTTATCGCTTTTAATTTATGTCTCGCCAAAATTACTTTTATACATGACAGCATTTTTTATCAGGGTGATTAGTAATTGATACATAGGCCTACTCTTTATGTCGAGGATTTTTTTCCAGAAGAAATTTCCAAAGTTGAAAGATTCCAAAAGCTGCTGGCATTAGTTTCAGACAAATTCCTAAGCGAATGGCTGCTTGATTAACTGATGTGCTTTACAGGTGTTTGAAAACTAAAATACACCTTTCCTTAACAAATGGACAACGACAATACGACTTTGTCCATCCTGCACAGCCACTTTCCTCAGCCACCAGCACCTAAACCTGTGGGATTCAGGGACAGTTTGTATCCATTGAATTTACAACTAATCAACAGCTACTCATTCTGATCATTTGTATGAGTTGTTTATTTTGTATTATATCTTGTAGTCATTGGTGGTTGTTACTTTTTAATTACTGACACTGCTTTTTGGGAGACATGCAAATCAGAATCTTATTGTAACGTACATACATGACAAAAACAGCTTAAAGTTGAATGGGCTTAGACACAGACACACACGTTATTTTCAAGTTCAGAAACTCCTGTATAGTTAGTACCTGCTACATACACACACACATTAAGATTCATCCATCCATTAACAAACCATCCTCCCCCAGTTCAGAGTTAGAGGGAGGCAGAATCTATCTTGGCAACTCTCCATATAGGATGGGCACCAACCCCAGAAGTAATGCCAGACCATGACAGGGCACAGTCACCTAGTATATTTACCAATTAATGAAATAATTGAAGAGTAAAGGAAACCAGAGTGCCAGGATGAAAAACCCACAGAGAAGGATTTGAGGACTTAAACCTCTTGAGCGGTGAGTCAATAGCACTAATAACCGTCCCACAGTGTCATCACTTAAAAACCATGCTTTGGCATGTGATGTGTCAAGTAAAGCAATAAAATCTAATTAAACGTACTAATCATCTCAAAATTACATTTTAAGGATTTTTACTTCTTTAAGTCTTATATGAAGTTTTTAGTTATAGTAGTCATTTCATTAAAGCATCTTATCAAAGACTGGTGCCCTCCTGCATTGCAGTCCTACCACATAAGAAGCTTCCTGTGATCCTGAATAGAAGAAGCCAGTTATATATGGAAGGATGGAAAAGTCATAGGAAAATGAAATGGTGCTTTTTTGTGAGAATTTTTAATTGCTCAATTACCCATTACATTACTGCAATAGTGAAAATTTAGCAAAATGTCTGAATTATTACATTCAAAGTTTAGTGTAAATAACAACTTAATTACAGAGCAATTTTTATATGCTTTAAATGATTTGTTTTATATGTGAAACAAAGTTATAAAATAAAAAAGTTTACCATACTTTTTATGAATGTAAGACATGAATTCTGTGTACAAATGAATTATTACTTACTTAAAACAGCATAACATTCATAACACTTTTTAATACATACAGGGTCACAGGGAGCTGGTGTCTATTCTGGAAACATGTGGTGCAAAGCTGGAACAGACCCTGAATGGGAAATCAGTCCATCTCAGGGCCCATTCTTGGACAAACCCACACATGGCCAATTTAGAATTGCCAAATATGTACCTGTTTGGGAAGTGAGTGGAAAGCCCATGCAGAACATGCACACTGTTCGCACTTGAAATGACCAGGCCCGGCTCCTGCCACTGCACTAGTATTCCTCCCTGCATACTCCCTGAAAAACACTGGATCTAAAATAGCATTTTACTGGGTGTAGCACCATTGCTTGACAAAGAACCATTTACAGCAATTCTGGGAAGGGCTCTCTGCATGTGAAGCTGGTTCTGAAAAGGTTCCGAATATGCAGAGAGAACAAAAATGTCTAGTAGGTTACCTAGCATAATTTTAACAGATTTTGAAAATGTATGTATGTAGCAAGACTCCTTTTAAAATCACAAACCCAGTGGTATTCCACAAATCTAGCTAGTATCATTTAGTCATTGTTATTTATGAAACCTCACCTGGATCTAAATAAATCAAAATTCTTTCTGGAACCTTCATGTGAACAATGTTTTTGGGTACTAAAAATGGTTCCTCTATTCATTATGGCATTACTGTGAAAAACCACTTTGCCACATTTGCTTTTAAGAGCCTATGTGATAGATTCACCACTGGAGAAGCTCAGCAAATGAAAACAGAATAAACCAAGTTTTTTCAAAAATGTCTGCCCTTGCTGGGAGAATTTTAATACATAGTTTCTGTTGAGGCAAAATGATCACAATCTTCCATATTTGAACTATCCTCACACTTCCAGTGGGGTTGGATGTAGAAACTTTACAAGGATTACATGTAGACATTGGATTTAAGTCCAGGACACTGGAGCTACGAGGCAGCAGCACTACTCACTGTGCCACCTAAATTTCACTCACACAACATTTCAATTAGAATATAGGTGTTGTTCTTAATGAAACACGTTATTTCTAACAAATGTTAGTGGTGTCATTATGCCAAAATATTTATAATTTCGTACAGTTTGTGTCTGTAGAACAGAAGAGATCAGTACTTCATGCTTTTTCTCTAATTCTTTTCACAAATTTTATTGATACAGTTACTTAATCATGAGTACACACAGGTGCAAAACAGATTAGATTAGCTGATTGGTCCTTTGTTATTTACATCTTATTGTTAAATGTCAGATAAATAAGACAATTACAGGCAATTAAAGACCCAGAATGAAGCCTTTTAAACCTAAAAGAAGCTATTAAGGCTTCTGAGTCTTAACAACCAAGTCAATTAAAGTAAAGACAAAAACATTTGATTCATTAGTACTAATAGTTGACTTCTAACTAAGAAATTAGGTTGAATGAAATCTGTAGTTACTGCAGCCTTCCAAGAACCTAGTGTGACACCCATGCATTAGCTTAATAAAAACAATGTAATTTTTGATTTATTTTTGTTTGTTTTTTGTATTTTCTCTTTTTATCATTATGAGTTCCCCCTGGTTCTCCAATTTCTTCCCCCATCCCAATGCAGGTTGGGTTGATTGGTAGCACTAGATTGGCCTGTTATAAGAGCCTGGACATGTGTGTACCCTGCAATGAACTAGTGTCCCGTCCAGGACAATGCAGATGGTGTTGTCCCCTACCTCTCCAATACCCAATACTCAAGAAAATCACCTTTAGTCTAGCTCTCCTCAAACTGAAATACCATTTACAGACTTGACATGTCCCAAGTGTGATATCACATCACTTTTATATGGATATCCTGCCATCATGTAACAGTACCTAATACCTAATACCTGTATATGAATTTGTATGGCTTTTTACATTGAGCTCACTTGCAGTGCTTCTTACAAGACATTTGCAATGCTGATCTTCTCATAATCAAAATTTTATAAGCTTTAGCTGTTACAATAACAGCAGTTTCTCTTCTTAGTAGACAAGTGCTAAACAAAGTAATTTTAGTATTCTTACTTGCATGTTTTCTAACCAATTTGCAACACATTGTTACTGTCCAGCACCATGATTAGATTATTCCCATATTCCTTAAAAAAGATGTGTCTACAGAAAGTTCATCATCATTGTCAGTTTGACAGCCATGTTTACTCAGGTTAGTCAGTTACCCCTGAAATCATTTTGCTTCAATCACCGCCATCCTGGATATCCTTTGGAGTGAGACCTATTCTTATTATATGTTACAGCCATGTCTTCTTCATTCTCCCTCTGAGCTTCATTATCTCCACTTCCATCTTGGTTTACCTCTTCACCCAATCATTCTATACCTTTTACTACATATGCCCCAAATCTGATAAATCTGTTTCTCTTTAGCACAACACCTATTGCCTCCACACCAGGTCTTGCTTTCATCTCAGCATTCGTCTTCCTCTCACCCCATGACTGTTATATTACAACCAGAATTTCTGTACATTTTATTATGGTTATGCTGGGTTCCCTCCCCTGACTGGTGGGTCAGATTCCTTTTTTATGTCTTTTTTTGATTAATTTGTTTATTTTTATTTTGTAATTTATATATAAACACTAGGGGGCTTCGCTCACCAACCCCTGTGTTTGGTTTTCTGGATACACACTTTCAAGATTTTTTTGTTCTTTGAATTGTTGCTATTTCATTAGTTTCACTTTTATTTCGGAACTTCGTTAAAAACAATATTTGGAATCTTTCGAGTCCCAACATGCTGAATCTTTTAAATGAGGTCCGTGAGACATGTGTTTAATGACTTTGTACTATAATTCAATATAGGTTTCTCTGTTTGGAATTTCAGCACAGACAAAACAATCTACATCATCAGCAGTTAATATTTTTTTTGCAAAGTAACCAATAAATGCATGTGAGGTAAACCCCGTTTTTGAAATTCTCTGACTTAAACTTCAAAGCCTTACAATATTTACATACTTATGACATATCACCTATGTCCATATATTTGATCTCCATTCGCCTTTTCATTATTTCTCCGAGTAATAATATCTGCTTTGTTTGCGCTAATGTGATGTTTACTTTCTTTGTTTTGATACTTTCATTTTTTTCTGCTTTCATATTCTGTATCTTGCTCTACATGTTTTTCACGCCTTCGTTTTTTTTGAGTCCTTTCAATTCCACTGTTTTCATTATCTCTAACCTGCTCTGCATGTGTTTGGCACCCCTTGTTTTTTAACCTCTTTATGACGTTTAACTTTGTTTTCTAATCTTTGTCTTTTATTTCTGACCATGCTTTGTCCTGCTTTTTTTTCAATGGCATCTGGTCTGTGGTGATTATTTTCCCTTTTTTCAAGTAATAATTTCCATTTGTTTGCGCTACTGCGATCTTTACTTTCTTTTTTTTGATACTTTCTAATTTTCCTGCTTTCATATTCTTTAACTTTCTCTGCATTTGTATTGCGCCGTTTTTTTGAGCCTTTCAAATTCCACTGCTTTCATAATCTCTAACCTGCTCTGCATGTGTATAGTGCTAACGATTTTGAATGTCTTTATGAAGTTCTACTTTGTCTTTTACTCTTTGTCTTTTAATTCTGAGCCTGATTGGATGTGCTTTTTTTTAATTCCACTTGTTCCGGGCTGATTATTACTTTCCTTATTTTCTGAATTTGCACCTAGATTATTCTTTTTCTTTTTTGCTCTTTTTTCTTTCCAATGCTTTTGAGTCTCTTTTCTCCTCGCTGCTCTTTTTTCTTCGCTTAGTCGTTGACGTTTCATCTATAACGTATTGTCCTTTTACGCTTTATATGCGCCAAGAGCCCTGGATCTGTGTATGCTCAAATCCTTCACATGACTGAGTGTTTTGCTGCCCGTGGTCTTATTTTATATTGGTTGTAAGTAGGGCGTGTCTTGCAAGAGTCTCATGTTCTACGTCCCCGCGAGACGGTCCTGAGTCAATCTCTTGGTACAAAGTCTCATGTTTAAGGTCCCCGCGAGACGCTCTGTGGCCAATCTCTTTCGTCTTGCGGGTCTTTTAAGTGTCTTCCGTGAAGATCACATCTCATCTCCCTAGTCTTTCTCTCCCAGGATTTTTTTTTATAATAGAGAGTTATTAATTATTTGCATTCTATGTTTTATTAGTTTTGTGTATTATTTAATTTCGATGTGATTAGCTTGTTCTATTATATTCTATGGGCTTTGTGGGTGTTTTTCCAAGGGGCAGGGTCACCTGTCCATCTCTTGAAAGGGGCCGCCCTTAGCCTCAGAAAGGCTGAGGGAACACATAGTTCATTGCAGTATGTTGTATGCGCTGGACACTGGTGAGTTCGCTCTGATTATTGCTTGTATTTGCTGTCAATTCTCTGCATTTTTTGACGTCTTTGCTCTGTTTCTTGACCTCTCTTTGGATTTGCAGTTTTGGGACTTGTTCACCAGTGGATTGCCTATTGTGTTAAGGCAACTCCTCCTGGGCCTTTTATGTTCCTTTGAATTTTTGTGCAACAGAGCATTTTTGATGATAAATTTTTCATTCTATAAATATTCTTCATTTGCCCTTCTGTCATTCAAGCCAAAAGTTGACAGACCCTTCCTCTTGTGGGTTTTTTTTGTTTGCAATAGTTTTTTGGGACTTTATTTGAAGTTCACAATATATATTATGTCCTAGCATTGTTTTTAATTTAGTTTTTATATTTATATGTATTTTCTGTTATGTTTGTAATTATATTCTATCTTGTTAAATCTTCTTCTATTTAGTGTGTTTTGCAGGTGGTTTCCCAAGATGCAGGACCACCCTGACGTCACTGCTGCTGAGAGCACCTCCCTGGCTATATATTTAGCCTGATAAGAGGCTTTAGCAGCTTTTAACTGAAGTTATCTAAGAGTATTTGAGTTTTGCCATTTTCTTTTTCTCCTTTGATGGTTGTTGAATATTTTTTTTCTATTGTTTTTGGATTCCTTGGGGGAATTCCTGTGGAAACAGGCAACACAACTTTAGAAAATAGCCTTGCCTAAAACCAAAACAAGATTGGCTTTGAAAACTGATGTGAAAAAAATAATAATTTTGAAAAAAGCCTCCAAACAGAAAATAAATATAAGAATCAAATTTGCTTGGTAAGAACACTCCCAAAATGACATTTAACTGATTTTTAGTGGTGAAAGAAAAATGAAATACCAATGTCAATCATTCTCATCTCTGTTCTTTCCAGATTTGCGTCATTTTCTGCTTTCATCAGCCAATTCTCACTCTCATAGAGCATACTACTTTTCACACAGCTTTCAAAAACTTTTTCCTTCAATGTCCATTAGAATTTCTTTGATGTATGTCTTCCCCTGGCAGTCACTGCTGTGTCACACCTTCATCAGCACTCAACATACAGAGTATCTCCTAAATAACAGAACTTTTGTGAAAAACAACTCCATTGCTATTTTCTAGATTTGCACTTACTACAGTAGTCTTCTACACTCTTCTGACACACTTTCTTCAAACAAAGGCCACACTTGTTGCCTGTAGATTAGCCTTCACACCACTACATCTTCTATTCACCATCTGATGACAATACCTGTAGTGGAGTGAATTTCTTCCAATACCATTACCACATAAGCCCTATGGCCATTCACCCATGTTTTCTATACCTTGTGTCCCTTTCTTCATCTTCAACTACTGCGCATTCCTTCCAAATGGGCTTTCCATTTCAAAATCTTTTCTTTCAATTCTGCATCACTTTTTGCTTCAATACAATATCATTGGCATAAAAGAGCTTCTCTTCATTATCATGAAAAGCAACAGACTCAGGATGGATCCCAAGAGCAGCTCTACCTTAACCTTAAATCTTCCACTATTGACATTTCTTGTTTCCTTATTGAGTACATTGATATCACCACAGAAATTAACCATACATCTGCACCTGATGCTTTCAATGCCCACCTTGCAACCTGTGTTAGATATCCTATCACACGCCTTCTGTAGATCAACATAATGCTTTCCGTTTGTCTGATGCTTTTCCTGCATTCACCTGACAACAGAAATAAAGGAGAATGGAATGGCCTTTGAAATTTAATGGAGAGCAATTAATGGAATCTGTTTCCACATGTACTTAGTTAAGATCTTTCTTCTGCATTTACTATTTTATAATATTATTTACTGAACTTATTCCAGCTTTGGTTACATATTAGGATTGTTTTTTCTTTTTTCACTTTTTTCTAACAGCAGCATTGAATATTTTGTTGTTGTGGTTGTGTTTTTTTTTTTTTTTGTAAAAGCGTTTTTAAGGTTTAAATCTTACTGCTTTAGAATTTTGCCATTTGTAGTTTTTTCTTCATCGTAGTTCTTCTTCTGTTTTTTATTTATTTTTTGAGTTACTTTATTGTCAGCTGTATTTTTTTAAAACTATTAGTTTGTTGTTTCAGTTGTACTATATGCCAATTTATGTTTTTGGTTTGCCTATTTGATATGATTAGGTTAGTTGTTAATGCCTTGATTGCGTGGCTGTAAATGTTTTTTACATTGTGTATTCATTGTTATGTATTTATTCTCTGACATATTTTTGTATTCAGAGGGCAACAGCTTCTTTAGATAGTGAGGCTTCCTCAAAGACTCCATTAGAAGCCAAGGCACATAAACATGGACACAAGGGCATCCTATCTGTAGATGTGACATCAAAATTTTCAAACACTACAACTGTGAAAGAAGAATACACCCCTCCCAAAGGACAGCAAGTACGAATGATGGGTATGTACGCTTCGTTTGTTTGTTTATTTATTTAATATTTATCAGCTTTCATGGTGAAACATTTTCAAAAGGAGTCAAGAATATAGCAAAGAAGAAAAGAATGCAAATATTGAGTATGAGTTAAAAAAATAAAATAAGTACAACTAACAGCAGTGATAAAATCAAAAAAGAGAAAAGATATTTGGTATGTGGTATTGGCAAATTGTCTGAAAATACTTCTTTATATTATGTTTACACTTTATTCTTCAGTATGCACTTAAACGCTATCAAACACTGAAAGAACATAGCTGGTTAATTGTAGGGTTGGCTGTAAATAATTATAGTTGCTTGAATATTTTACATTTGCTCAAAAAAACCTAATTAAGGGGCTTTTATTTAAAAAAATCAAATTGATTTTAAAAGGTAGTGAGAAAGAAGAAAAATAAGATTCAAAATTCTATGATACTATGATACTCTTGGCTAAAGATAACAGTAAATGTGATTGGCCAATTAATGTAACTGTCAGCTCTAGACCTATACTGATTTCATAATCATAATCTAACTGCAAAAAATCAACTACATCCTGTTCAGGAAAGGAAAATTATGTTTATCTAAAACATGTTTATGATGGATCCACACATGATGGTATAGTAAAATAAGAAACGTTTTTTTAAGTGTAAATTCTGTGGTGAGTAATATTCTCTAATTACTGCAATTTTTGTTTTGGTAGTATTCAATCAGAGACAGTCTATGAACAATGCTGTTGATGCCTCACAGAGGCATCAGTGGTACAAAAATATAATCAGTATTACGCACGACACCAACCTGTGAAACAGTCAAATTGAGATGACTGACAAGCAAAGACTCCTATAAGAAATGGAGAGAGGAGAGTAGTGACTGGGAGTGTGGCACCGGTTTGAAATGCCAAAGCAGAGAGAACTGGTGAACTTTTGTTGGGGGTAAGTCAGTGAGATAGGAGTATATACAGTGCCACAGAGGAGTTTTATGCTAATTGCTTTTTCAATGGTCATCTACAACTGATTGATGCCTCATTGCATGTTCGCTCTTACAGCATACATTGAATTCAAATTTGTAACAGACGTACAAGGAAGATTTTGTGTTAACTTTTTTTTTGTGATCTAATATTATCGAAGTTTAAATAACATTAATAAACAATAGAAATAAGAAAACCAACAGGTTTCCTATAAACAGTCAAAAGAAAACAATTATAAAGACACTAGACAGTAAAAATACTAACCAACGCTCACCCACTCACAAGTTAAAAGGGTGAAAAGAAAACAGCCTAAACAAAACCTAAGATGGAAACGCAGCCCAAATGCTAGACTCTATTGAGATTGGTTGTAAGAAGCAGAAAAAGTACAGTGACATCAACCACTGGGATGTCCGACTCCTTAGAATCTTTACTAGAAAATGCCATTTTGTAATATATGAAGTGGATGACTCATTGATCACTGATGCTGAGAGTTCTTAGAGCATAAGATTATAAAATTAGGCTAGCCAAGATGAAAAGGAGATGCAAACATCACATTTCCAGGGTGAAGCAAATGATGTCTTTGCTATTGAGCCTTGACAAAACAGCCTTTGCTGGCAAAACACTTTTTAGGAGTAAAATAAGTGTGATGAAGAATCCTAAATTGAATGTTTTAAAGATTGGATTTCTTAGATGAAAATAAAATACTTTTTAAAATAGAATTTTGAGAAAGTGGGAGTGTTGAGGGAAGGTCCTTCTGCCAAACAGAGAGAATTGGTGAAGGTCGATATGAAGTCTTGAACACACAAGCATATACAGTTGAGATGCCACAGGTCTTCAGGTAGAGGATAGAGAGTTGTAGAAATTGTCGAGGAGATAGGCGGGAAGAGTGGACGATGGGAAACATTGGAATTTTTAAGAACAGACCTTAGTTTTAAGTGAAAAAAGAGGAGAATGGGAGTCCAAATTCAGACTTAAGGGACTGGTTTGTCTGGAGCCCAAAATCGTTAAAAAAGTCACCAAGAGTGGAAATGCCTAGGGAAGCCCATGAGGGAAATGAAAAGGGACAACCACCTATACAAAAAACAGATAGTTTTAAGATTTTATATTACCTTCAATGTGCCCTGGTGAGGAAAAAATGCCTTCTCTTAACACTATTTGAAAGTGGTTTGATAAATTCTAATCTACTGATACATGAATGTTAAATGAAAACTAGGATGAACAATATCCCAACTCATTCAGAAGAATATATTTCTAATAGTGGAACTAATTTGAAAAAATAATTAAAAAATAATATTTAATACAAGATAAATAAGCATCGTCCACTGGTTATTTTTAGAATACCTTACTCCTTATCTGGTACCATTACTCAAGTCAGTAATTTAAGTGACCATTTGTACCATCCATTCAAAAACCATCTTATCCTTGCACTGCACCAATTGTAAAGAAGCATTTGTTTCTCTCCACTTTACTAAAGCTTACAATAAGCATTTACACTGGCAGTGATATACATCAGAAATCTATTCCCTGTTTTGAATGATATACAGTATTTCCATCATTAGTTGTCTGTGTGTAGCTTTGCTGTCACTATGGTAATAATCATCTTCTTGGGTCCCAGTATGGTATCAATTTTAAAGTTTCGGTCCTCAGATTAAAAACTTTAACCATCCTTTGTGTAAAAGATCATTTGATTTTCTATTTCAATAATTAGTAAGAGGGTGGCACAGTGGCGCAGTGGTAGCGCTGCTGCCTCGCAGTTAGGGGACCTGAGTTCGCTTCCCGGGTCCTCCCTGCGTGGAGTTTGCATGTACTTTTTTTGAGGGTGGTGGGACAGACTGAAAGCCCTCAATCTTATAATCACATCTTGCCGTTGATACAAGTTCCACTGGTGAAGGGGGTCGGTTGCTCTCCTCCTGGACTTCTTTGCTGGAATCAAATATAATATAATGGATTTTTTTTTTAAATAACTAAGAAAGTACCTAAAGGTGTTTTATGTAATTATATCAGATTATTTTTTATTACTTTACAAATTCTATTACAAAAAAATTAACATGGTGGCGCAGTGGGTAGCACTGCTGCCTCGCAGTTGGGAGACCTGGGGACCTGGGTTCGCTTCCCGAGTCCTCCCTGCGTGGAGTTTGCATGTTCTCCCTGTGTCTGCGTGGGTTTCCTCCGGGCACTCCGGTTTCCTCCCACAATCCAAAGACATGCGGTTAGGTGGATTGGCGATTCTAAATTGGCCTTAGTGTGTGCTTGGTGTGTGGGTGTGCTTGTGTGTGTCCTGCGGTGGTTTGGCACCCTACCCGGGATTGGTTCCTGCCTTGTGCCCTGTGTTGGCTGGGATTGGCTCCAGCAGACCCCCGTGACCCTGTGTTTGGATTCAGCGGGTTGGAAAATGGATGGATGGATAATTAGTAAGAGGGTGGCACAGTGGCGCAGTGGTAGCGCTGCTGCCTCGCAGTTAGGGGACCTGAGTTCGCTTCCCGGGTCCTCCCTGCGTGGAGTTTGCATGTACTTTTTTTGAGGGTGGTGGGACAGACTGAAAGCCCTCAATCTTATAATCACATCTTGCCGTTGATACAAGTTCCACTGGTGAAGGGGGTCGGTTGCTCTCCTCCTGGACTTCTTTGCTGGAATCAAATATAATATAATGGATTTTTTTTTTAAATAACTAAGAAAGTACCTAAAGGTGTTTTATGTAATTATATCAGATTATTTTTTATTACTTTACAAATTCTATTACAAAAAAATTAACATGGTGGCGCAGTGGGTAGCACTGCTGCCTCGCAGTTGGGAGACCTGGGGACCTGGGTTCGCTTCCCGAGTCCTCCCTGCGTGGAGTTTGCATGTTCTCCCTGTGTCTGCGTGGGTTTCCTCCGGGCACTCCGGTTTCCTCCCACAATCCAAAGACATGCGGTTAGGTGGATTGGCGATTCTAAATTGGCCTTAGTGTGTGCTTGGTGTGTGGGTGTGCTTGTGTGTGTCCTGCGGTGGTTTGGCACCCTACCCGGGATTGGTTCCTGCCTTGTGCCCTGTGTTGGCTGGGATTGGCTCCAGCAGACCCCCGTGACCCTGTGTTCGGATTCAGCGGGTTGGAAAATGGATGGATGGATAATTAGTAAGATAATTAAGCAATGTTATTTTGGATTAAAGCATTAACAACTATCTTTTAAAAGTCTATCTAGCCAATCTGTCCATTTTCAGACCCAGATAATCCATTCACGTGAATCTGGACAGATTTGGACGCAAGGCAGAAACCATGCCTAAAGTACCAATCTTAGCAGATGTAAAGGAAGGAAAAGTATCATCAGAACAGAAATTTTGACTGGGGCCATAGAGCTTGAAAATGATATAATTAAGGAGTGCCAATAAATTAAGTGTAAATATGATTTATATAAATACAAATTATTAACATAAATATGTATTTATATGTTTTCACTTCCAAAGTTAAAATTTGTATTAAATAAGAAATTCCAATTTTCCACAATATTTTATTAAGAATTCTACCTTTTGTGTGCACCACTATACAGTGTTCGGTTTAAATAATATATTCATAAACTGTGCTGTATGTGTATTGTAGAATTTAGGAGAGGTCTATTGAGTAATAACCCATAGGATTCATTTGAACCTTTCCTGTTGTTTCTAAAAGTAATTATCATCAGTGGTTGAGTAAATGAGTTGTCTTGTTCATTTAATACAATAAAAATAAATGATATTAAATGTGATAAGGCTGGCATCAAACTTACCCACTTCAAGATAGAGCCCTCTTTAGTATGTCAGATTACACATCTAGGAATCACAGGGTATAACAGACTGCATGACTCACGACATTTTCAAAATATTGTGAGCTTGCATAATTTTTTTCAACTAGTTAATCCTACTGTCTGACAGCACTGATGGTTGTATGAATGTTTTCTGGGTTTGGTGAGTTTCATCTGCCTTTTTCCTTTTTCCATTCTATTGTGGTAGAACAAGCACAAGATATTGGACAGACAAGGCCTCTTTTCTGTTTGTGTGTTTCAATATGCCTAGTTGCTTTTTACCTTTTGGACACATTCTAAGCATTTTACACCCAGCTGTGCTCATTGATTGTCAGCTCTCGCACCCATGGAAGACTGCCAATACGGCTTTAAGACAAGACCTAACTGTTTAATTTTGTCATTGTGAGTTGTAGAGTGATTTGACTGTGTCACTAGGGTCATTGCATTATATGACTGGCAAACATATGGCGAATGTCCTTGCTAAGATTATGTAAATGAAGGCTATGGGTGGAAATTTCTGAAAAAGTCATGAGTGTGGTACCAGGCTTATTAAAGTGATATTACTGAGCTAAAGCTGTATCAAATATTAACAATGCTAAGAAACAAAAGGGGAATAAAATAACAAAAAAGTAGTTTTGAACTAGTCAGTTCTGCAGTAGGCTCTAAGTAAGTGCTTCTGTGGGACGATGTGGCTCCAGCAGACGTAGCTCCAATAATGAATGCCAACTTCCAGATGACTCCTTTTTTGTATTTGGGACCGAAAGAGTCCTAAAGTAGGCTGTATCACCTGCTTTAGGTGGGACAGAGAATATGGAGCTATTTATAATGCTGTGAGCAAGATAATAAAGTACCCAATATTTGTAGCATTTTAATTTATATTTTCAATTTACAGGTGCGAGAACAGAATTCTTAGCTAATCAGCTATATCAAACTATCAGGTAAGTGATTTCATGTTTTAGTTTCACTGGTTAAGGTAATTTGTCAAGAACAGTAATATTTTTGCCCCAACTATCTTGGATTTCTTGCCTGTTTTCCTTGGCATCTCAAATTAGGGCTTGGAAACACAGTTAAGGAGCTAGTGATTTCATCCAGAGTTTTCCCTAACTGAAGAGGACTTTCCACTTAAATTTCAATGCCTTTATTACCTTGGCCATTTTTCATCTTGAAACTTTAACATATTGAGCAATTTTCATCTTTGAGGTTTGTGTTAAACATGCCCCCAAAATTAGCCCTGTGCTAAAGTTAATTGTGCAAAGTAATTAAACATTACTTTGTAGTTATTGCATTTAACACATTGATGAAGAGCCACCTGCTTTCAATCGAATTTGTATTTGTCATTTACCCAAACATTTCTTAATTCTATTAGTTACCTATGTATGTGAACATATATATATATATATATATATATATATATATATATATATATATATATATATATATATATATATATATATATATATATATATATATATAGTGTATGCCATGAGGGTGCAAGCAATTTTCCCCAGGGGCCATGCAGCTTTATGAAATAGGTAATAGAATAATTAAAAAAATATTTGATATCTCTTGACCTTAAGCATCTTTCATCTGTTTTCATGTGTGTGAATGTCTCTTCACCGGTGCTCCCTCTCTTGAATGTGTTCCCTCATGCCTGCTTCTCAGACTCTGTCTCCTTTCAGGTTTTATACTTTCTGTCTTTTGAAGTTGACTCTCTTAGCATGCTTCTTACATCTTTACTAAAGTGTCTTCATTTTCGCTCCTTCTCACGTAGGTGTTCTTGTTAAGCATGCTTCTTAGATTATTTTGTAAGTTTTATGCTTCGACGAACACTTGATTAGCATTATAGTACAGCAGTTAAGGCTACAATATGCACAATTCAGAAGAATACAGATGTGTATTATTTTTAGCCTTGCAATTGAACGTTGGTTTGAAATTTTGGTGCCATTCAATTTTATTGTGTGTGGGGTTGATTCAGATGCTCAGTGTAACAGTTTGCTGGAAGGTCTGCCCTAATGTGAGTGGACAGTTGAATAAATATCTTACAAAACATATTCTTAGACATACATTTTAAAGACATCTCTGGCTGGGTTGGAAGTTTAATATAATGTAATGTCTTACTTAAATATACTTTTAGAATATCATTTACTGAATGTCTGAATTTATGAATTAACATCTTGTTATTATTAACCAAAAAAAAGTTTTTTGAAAGTAATATAAAAAGTTTGTTATACCATCGCTACAATTATTAATATAGTTTTACACTTTTATAGTCTAAAGTTCTTGGCATCAGAATAACAGTTGTTAGTCAAACCACAAGCTATCAACAAAAAGAATAAGACATTTGGAAGTCTTAAAATTCCTTTTCTGAGATTGGTTCCTAAATTGCACACACAGATAAGATTTATCCAGCTATTGCAGTAGGACAAATTTAGAGAAAAGCTTTTGTGTAACCAGCTGTATCAAATTGGCAACACTGTTCAGTTTACAGTTATTTGAGTCTCTTATGCTTCCCTTACATTTTTATGTACCTTTTTGAATCATAATTTCACTTCATCATTTTGGTGACCATTTTAACATTTACTTATTACCTGACAGCAAGCTTTAGGCAATTATGTGAAAATGTGTTTTCAATTATGTCAGAATGTGTTGCCTAAGCTGATTTTTCATTTACCCTGTAAGTGCATTTCAGAGCAGATTTCTGGTAATTGGATGGGAATGGAAATTAGAATGGCAGAGTAACTCTTTACAATCCAGCACATATTATTGTGTCTATAAGGAAAAATGTTACATTGAATAAACACAGATTTCCAAGCCTATGCAAATACGAAATTTAATGAATTCTTTCTTTCAAAACAAGGAACATTAATGTAATGAATATGTTAGTTCCTAAGTACTTTTTATCTTTTTTTAACTGCTGCAGTGGATTCAGTAAGTATTCAGATCCCTTTACTTTCTGCACACTTTACTGTGTTGCAGATTTAATTTTAAATGGATAGCATTTGCCATTTTTGATCATCGGTTTACACTCAATAACCCTTAATGACAATGTGAAAACATGTTTTCAGAAAGGTTTGCAATTTTATTAAAAATCAAAAATTGAAATCTCTCGTTCATATAAGTATTCAGACTCTCAATGTAGTACTTTGTGGAAGCTGCTTTGTCACCAATTCAGTCTTCGTAGGTAAGTCTCTAAAAGTCTTTGCACCTCTGGATTTAGGCAGATTATTCCATTCTGCCTGGCAGACCCTCTGAAGCTCAGTTATATTGGATGGGAAGCGTCAGTAAATTGTCATCATCAGGTCTCTCCACAGATGTTCTATGGGGTTTGAGTCTGGGCTTTGGCTGGGCCACTCAAGGACAGTGAGAGACTTGTCCCAAAGTCTCTTCAGTATTGTCTGGTTAGTTTAACTTTGGTCATGCTGAAAAGTTAACCATCACTACATTATGAGAGCATGTGCACTCTGGAGCAGATTTTCTTCAAGGACCTCTCTTATTTGAATGCATTCATCCTTCCCTTAATTCTGACAGGTCTCCCTGTGCCTTTTGCTGAGAAGCACCTCCATAACATAATACTGCTATCGCCATGCTTCATGTTAGGGATGGCATAAGGTAGGTGATGACCTGTGCCTAGTCTTTGCCAGAAACAGTGCTTGGAGTTCTATCCATAGTGTTAATTCCTTAATTTGTCAAAAGTCCTTTGAGTGTTGTTTGGCAGTCACCAAGTGTGAGTTAGCCACTCTACCATAAACGCTTGATTGATGAAGTGCTACCTAGATGGTCATCCATTCAACAGATTCTCTCATCTCAGCAGAGGACTTCTGAAGTTCTGCTTAGAGTGACCAACTCTAAGAAGAGTCCTGGTGACTTCTTTCATTTCACAATTATTGTGGCCACTGTGCTTCTGGAAACATTGAAATCTTTATAAATGGTTTTATACCAATATCCTGATCACTGTCTCACCATTCACTCACAGTTTGATTGTGGAGGTCAATGGACAGTTCCTTGGAATTCATGGCTTGATTTTTTCCTGACATTCAGTGTGAATTGTGGGACTTCATAAACACAGAGGTGTGCCTTGAGAAACAATGTCCAATCAATTCAGTTTACCACAGTTGGACTCCAGTCAAGTTCTAGACAAATCTCAAGGATAATTAAAGCAAACAGGATGCACCTGACCACAATGTGGAGTGCCACAGCAAAGAGTCTTAATACTTATATAAATGAGGGACTTCAGCTTTTCATTTTGAATTAATTTCCAAGGGGTCTGAATAATTTCTGATTCCACTGTAGAAGTGAGAAGGCCATTATGTTTCTGATTCCATTGCATGGTTAAAATTACTGCTGAAAAATTCATTTTTTTAAAGACATGTAGGACCATGAGAATATAGGGGATTATTAGTACCCTTTTTACCATACCAAAACACGCCATTTTCTAAGCCTGCTGAACCCTGAGCAGGGTTGCTGAAGCCTGTCCCAGCAAGCAGAGGGTGTAAGGCAGGAACAATCTCCCAGACCTAGGAATGACGTTAAGAATGAAAAGTGCCATATTTGTGTTTTTGGACAGTCAATCAGCACCAGCTATTGGTAGTACACATACTTAACTGCATCTAACTGCTTAGCTGCTGGGGTAGCTCTGAAGAAGATCCCACCATGCCTCCTGAATTGCCATCTCACCACTGAAGAGAGCAGGGAGCAAAAACTCATCATGTAACCACAGCAAATGCAATCCTTATCTTGAAGATATAGATCTTGTTAACACACTTTTATGACTGCATTGGAAGGAACTATGGTTTTACAATATATAAAATAATGCATTATATGCATTGTAATGATTCAGGTGATTAAAGGTCTCCACTTTACAGAAAGTCTTTGTTAGGCTTAATATTAACATTCAGTGAATAGCAGTAAAACTTTCAATTATGATGACCTTCTAAGTCTATATTACTTCTTACATTTTCATGTGTTTCAGCCCTAATGTTCAGCCTCACATTGTTTTAAAATGTAAGTAAATATGTATTTTATACATGTATTGGTTTCTGCATGTACAATTCAAAAACAGAAAAGGGAAATAGATTTGTCTATTGGCAATGTGGCAGTGGCATAGTGTGTCTACAGCATTTACAGTAGGGCACATTTGTACCAACTGATTAAATTATACTGAAGCAAACTCTGAAGGGCTGAGATGGGAATACCCACAGCAGGGAATGAATTAAACAAAAAGGGACAGGCAAAATAGAAGAAATTAGAAAACCTGGAAAAGCACTAATCAGAATTGTCAACCAGCAAACATGAAGTTCAGAAAATAAAACAAAACAACACCAAAAATTAATTTTTTGTATAGCCAAAATCACAGACCCTGTTTTTTGAAAGCCCCCAAGCCTTGACTTCCAAAGAAAACAAGACAACACTCCTAAAAAGAAATCCTTGTAGGGAAAAAAATGGAAAAAGTCTAAGGAAAGCAATTCAGAAAAAAACCCTTCCAGGTAGATTGGGTGTGGAATAGGTGTCAGAAAATGGGATAAATACAACACACAAAACAGAACACAAGTAATCCTCTTCACAGAGCTAGATGGCCAATCTATCATTGCCTCATAAGAAATACAATACAATAGTACAAAGTACAAGGCAAAATCCAAAAATACATTATACTACATAATAAATACAGAACTGCCAAATATGAGAATAAAGATTTGTTCAAATGCATCAAAAAACAATCTAGAAACTAATTAACATAAATGAAAAACAACAATATCTGCTAATTGTAGAACCACTGCCAGATTATAGAAAAGGAGTGAGACAAGCCAGACTCAGTCACATTCCTGGAGTCCTTGGCCATCAAGTTGCCTTTCCCCCATTGGCCGTTCTACAGCTGAGTCAGTGCTGGGCCAGCCAATCTGATGAAAGGACCCTTCTACCCCATAATTACAGTTCTTTTTCATCTGAGATAACTTTTCCGTAGGCAGGCAAACAACTTGGCAGTAGAGCAGTGGCACCAAGTGCCACATGAGAATACAGAGAAGAAACAGAACAGATGAGGATTAGTTTATAGTTAATAAATATCATATTACTTACTTTTTAGTACTAATGACTAACAACAGAGATGCAGTATGCACAGCTAATCAGCAGGTCCACTCAGGGTAAAAATCTTTTCTAAAGAAATTTCTATGTACCAATTTTTACTTTTTTTTTTAAAATAATGATTGTATGGTTACATCACAGTCTGTGACCCTGATAACCATGTGGAAGTTGCCAGTATCATTGCCATACATAACAAGGCTGCAGACAAAACTTTTAAAAAGTGCAAAACTTCAGCACATTGCCATCACCGTTATAACAATAAAAATAGATTAAGTGTTAGAAAAACAAGATGTCTCTCTATATATACTCTAAAAGGAAATCCTTGAATGGAAAGCAAATGCAAGGCTACGATACGTGATAATCTCGAAAGACATTTAAAAGACCCACGAGACCAAGGAGACTTGCCATGGTGTGTCTCGCGGGGACCGTAAACATGAAAGTTGGTGCCAAGAGATTGTCCCAGGGCCGTAGCAAAAAGGACAGTGGCTGTACAGGCTTTAAAGAGATCGAAGGGTAGTGCGACAGCAGCTATAACCCCCACCCCCCCCTTCCGAAACATCCTGCAAGAAATAATACAAACACGCCCGGGGCAAGTAATAAAAGACAGGTATTGCTTTACCAACGTCACGCGAGACCAGGCAGTAAGCCATCATTTAAAACAAGTCAACAGACCTCTAAGCTAGCAGTTGTTGGATTGCTTTTGGCAGGCAAGCATCATGTGCTCGGAGCTCTTAAAGCAACGACATGCGACAGGCAGAAGAGGCAGCTAGGAAGCAGCAAAAAGACAGCAAATGATCCAAAGGCATATCCTTAGCGTATGTTCAGCCACAACACCCTTCACAACACAAGCAGTATTATACGTCTGGGAAGAAAGAGATGTAACCAGGCACGTGGCCGAAAATAAAGGACAAGTATTGTTTTTACAAAAGTTTTTAAAGTAAAAGTGAAAATAATGCATATGTAACAATTCACAAGAAAATAACAATCTCTTTAAATTGTAGATTGCCTGCCTAAGGTAAAGTCATCCCTGATGAATGGGGATGTGGGAATGAAGGGGTCCTTTCATCGGATTAGCGCTATTTCAGATGTGGAATGGCAAAATGGGGGAGACAGCTTGATGAATGAGGTCTCCAGGACTTAAAACAAATCCAAATCATATTATGTGATATCATCTAATGTGAAATTCTACTCCGTACTTCTAGAATTTTTATTTTTATATTGTATTAACGATTTATTTTGTTCTATGTATTGTACTGTACGGCTCAGAATTAAAAGACAATGAGTAAATTGACAAAGTGGAACTTCATAATGACGTTTACAAATGTTGGCGCTAAACACATGCAGAGCAGGTTAGAGACTATGAAACCAGTGAAATTAGAAAGGCTCAAAAAAAAAAAAACGGCGCTATTCACATGTGGAGAAAGTTAAAGGATATGAAAGTAGCAAAATTAGAAAGTATAAAAAAAGAAAGTGAAGATCGCAGTAGCGTAAACAAACAAACTGCCTCATTTAACTATTCACCAGTCTAACTTTGGTTTTGCACAATAATTACTACACTATTGCACCTTAACACTTAATTCTACTTTATTCACATAAGTTACTTATTTATTATGTTCTACTATACTGTTATCTTTTGATCTATGACATTTTGTTAATCTAACTGATATTCTTCTAACTTTGCACAGTTTTTGGTAAGCGGATCAGGATGCATTTCACTGCGTGTTGTCCTGTATAACTATGCATGTGACAAATAAAGAATCTTGAGAATTTCAAAAACAGAGTTTACCGCACATGCATTTATTGGTTACTTTGTTAGTGTATATATATGTATCTGTCTGCTTATTTAAAAAGCTAAATTTACCCCAGGAGTCAAAAACGTTCTGTCTAGCCCTTGTACAAAAACCTAGACAAAAGCTGGAGTATGACCTTGGTAACCCCATGTACTTTTGGAACTGTGAGAGGAAAATAGCACGACTTTACAGACAGGAGTCCAATGCAGAACTCTACTTGCTTTTTTACTTTGTAAAAAAAAATTATTAACTGCTGATGATATAGATCGTTTTGTCTGTGCTGAAATTCCAAACAGAGAAACCTGTCCTGACCTCATTAAAAAGATTCAGCATATTGGGACTGGCGAGATTACAAATATTGTTTTTACAGAAGTTCTGAAATAAAAGTGAAACTAATGAAATAGCAATAATTCAAAGAAAAAAAAATCTTAAAAGTGTGTATCCGGAAAACCAACCGCGGGGGTTGGTGAGCGAAGTGAGCAGGGGCAAAGCCCCCTAGTTTATATTAAAAAATGGAAAAATAGATAATCATGACACCTCAAGCCATGATTCAACTGTGACATCAATCTCATCCATTAAAGTTTCTACTGGTGTAATAAGAGGTGCCTAATAATAAAGTGCCTTGACCTGACCTAAGTGCTAGTGTTTATTCATAATGTTACTTCTCTGTGGGTTTTTTTCCTTTTTTTCACTATTTTTGCCTGCTTAGATTACATTGATTTGCATTCTTTTCCCTCAACTATTACCAAACAATTCTTGATAGACGTATCAAGGTTATAATTATGACTCATTATAGTACAAGCATCGCAAGTGGAATCCATCGAGGATGAGAAAACTAATGGTTCATTTCCGTTTTCTCAAGTCTCTCATTTATTAGATCTGCAGGTGTAGCATGGGGTGTTACTAAACTGGCAATCAATTTTTTTCTAACATGAAAGGATTAGTTTCTTGTAGTTAAAATATCTGGCATATCTTATAGAACCTGAAAATCCCTGTAATGGATTGGCAGCCTTCCTATTCTTGGCAGGATAGGCACCAGCTGGCTTTAGTAAATGGATGTACAATTTCAGATGTTCGGTCAACTGTTCAACATCTTGAACGTTATGTTTAAGATTTAAAGGCAGCCTACTACTTAGCTTGGCATTGGCATTAGATGATTTGAGTAGTGATTTAGGGGCAGTTTGTGTACAGTCAGCTGTGTAATCCATAATTTGCCATTTCCAATTCAGTCCATCTTCCCTCATTCAGCTCTATTCACTCTGCCTTGGGTTATTGCAACACTGAGTTAATGGTCCCTGCCCATGAGGTTTAATAATTTTTGATTTCTGGCTCATCTTCAGTCATTTTAAAATTGCAGATTCACTCATTTTCTGCTGCAAGATATAAAATTACATATACTGTATAATTTTGTGTTTTTTGGGAACATTCGTGTCTGGGTTTCTGCCATCTGGAGTAATTATGTACATGCTATGAAGAGCCTGCTTCCTTTTTTAAGACATTTTTGAGCACTGTAGAAAAAGACAATTCAAACAAGTAATTGTTGTGGTTCAGCCAGGGCTCTGTTGCTGGTCTGTTCTCTTTCATTAGGTGTGTTTCTTTTTTATTTTTTTGTTTGATTATTTTTCTATGTTAACTTTTTTGTTTAGTAATATTTGTTATTTCCGTGTAATGCTTTTTGGGTTTTTTAAATATAGTGTTTTTGGAATTTATGTTATTTTATTATTTGCCTTCCCTATCTTTTGTGTGTTAAGCCAAAGTTCTCCTGGCACTGCAGCTGTGGGGACAGCCATTGGCCTATATAAAGGCCTGAAAGGCCTCCAGCCTATTGTTAAGGCGTTAGCTCATACTCGTGTTGTTCAGCTTACCTTTCTTTGATTCAACTTTTTAAAGTTCACTGTAAATTATTGTTTTAATGATCTGATTTATTAAGCCTTTGCTCTTGACTGTGGATTAGATTTTTTAATTACGGATTAGGATTTGTTAGTTTTTGTGTTTCTTCAAGGAAGCAACATTTTCCATTGTCTTTTATTGTTTTTAAATTCACGTATTGTCTAAATGTAATAATATATTTTTCTTCTTTGAGCATTATTGTTATAAAAAGTGTCATGGTTCAGCCAATATTCTGCCCAGTTGAGATTCAAATGTCTCTTTTATATATTTTTATGTTAACATTGAGGATTGAGTAGTCTCTTTATGTCTGTCATTTTTTTCTTGTGCACCTTATGTTTTGTGGGTTGTTCCCCAAGAGTCAGGGCCATCTGCCCATCACCATCAAGGGTCTGCCCTCAGCCCATTAAAGGCTGAGAAAAACCCACAGTCCCTTGCGGTACATTGTTAATGCACTGGCATTAGTAAGTTTTGTTGGATTCTGTTTGAAAACTTTATGGTTTTTGGCTTTTGTGATTTTTCTGGATATTTTGAACCCTTGGTCTTTTTTTGGACTTGTTTGCTTTTGATTGCCTTGCTGTTTCAGGCAACTCCTTTTGCCTTTTGTATTCTTCGGAGCTTCACTGTTTTTCAGAGCACTTTGGTGAAAATAAATATTTTTTATTTCTAAAGATTCAGCATTTGCCCTTGTTACTTGCTAGGGTTGCCAATTTCCTCCTCTAGTGGTCATTTTGAGTATTTTTCAGGACCTTATGCTTAGGAACTCTTTATTTCATAGCAAAAAATATCCCTGCTTTCTTCTTTAGGCTGGAAGTCTTTAGGTTCCTCTCTCTCTTTCAGGAATTAGCAGGTCATCAACTCAAAAACTCAATCCCATGAGTGTCTAGTTTATGATATGTACTGATTATTCCAGAAGTAATTATTTAACAATATTTTAGAAAAAGAGCATGCACTTTGCATGCTTTGTGCGTACAACTGGATAAGTGATGTGCAGATCATGCAACACCAGTAACATGAGATTTGTTTCTCTTTTTTCCATTGATGATTTTTACTTTTTTTGCTATTTTACAGTATGTGTCACTATTGGTTTCTGTTATATCATAACGCTTTCCTCTCCACTCTGCATTAAAACATAACATTTTTCAGCCATCACTAAAAACTACATGGGGTAAGTAACATATAAAAAAATATACTTTTTGGGTGGAGTATTCCTTTAACTGGTGATCATTTCCTGGTGTCACTTGGTGTTAACTGTGAGTGTGACTTGTGCTCAGAATTTTATAAAATTACGGTTAACCACAGGTCAGGCCCAGGGTGATGTATAATGATCCACTTTACATTTGTAAGCTCAAATAATGCTCGGGAGAGGATTCTGCTGCCATCTAGTGACTGAAATAGCATCATGCTAGAAAGAATCATGAATATTTGTATGCTTTTTGCCACTCCAAGATAAGTCATCAATATTCATGAGTGGGTTGGTGCCTCCAGCTGAAAACACTAAAGCAAAGGAAAAGCTGTAAAGGCAATTTTAGAATAAACTGAAACTGAACCAATGCTTGAATCAAGCGATAGCAATGACAATGTGAAATGGTCATCAAACATTGACATGGAAAGTGAAACTGATGCAGGATTCGGCACTGTACGACTGAATCATTGTGTTATGCCCAGTGAATTTGGTTGCGTGAAGCTTCAGCATGGTGTGACAGTAGCTATGTGACAAAAAGGCAAAATAATAGTGCTCAAGTACAAGGACAAGCAAGACATTTGCCCCCTAAGCACTGTTCACAATGTGGCAACTGTCAATGTTCATGTCAGGGGAAATGTGGAAGTCATTTAGCTTTGTGCTATGGTAGCCTGCAGTAACACAATGGGCGCGTCAATCGTTCAGATCAAGCACTGACATTCTACCCTCTCTTGTACAAGCAGCAGAAAAAAGTGTGCAAAGAAACACACTTCAATAACCCAGATTGCAACATCAAGCTGTGAAGTGGTGAATTCCTCAAAATGTATCACACAACGGATGTGTACTAAATCTGCATTAGTATACCAGTGGACACTAGACATACATTTTATGCTGTATTTATATTGACTTTTTGGCTTGATCTTCCATGGGTAAACATGACACTAAGAAGGTTACTGACAAATATTGCCAATGATCTACTGAACAGTTCTTCCTAATGCTTCATGCTTTTTCAACTTTTTTCCCCATAGTTTCCTTGACTGATCCATATCCTCCCTTCAAAGTGTCAAAACATGATTCTTACACTGTTTACTAAATCTTGTGAAGTTATTTGTGGTTGAGAGATCTGCCTCACATTCAGAATAATGCCTTATAGTTGAGGATGTGTGAAATGCTTTGTTAGTTAGCAGCACAACATAAAGAAAATTTTAGCTAGGAGGATATTTTCATAATCATTAAATCTTAAATGTGCTATTAAACAAGAATATGCAACTATCAGACACTTTACAATTCTCCTGATTCCTACTGTAATTCTGCATTACAATTCCCTGATCAGACCGTATCAAGTTTCGTTTTTGCTATTAACTTTCTTCAACATCTGCTTCTCTTGATTTTACTTTGATATATTGCTTTCTCCAGTAACACAAATAGAGTCTGCTATTCTGCCCAAAGGAATTTATGGTACGCTTTCTTGACATGTCAGGTGACTTTTTATGAGGCATTCTTAAAGTAGAATTGAATTCAGTAGCAGTTTGTAGTGGCCACGTGTGAACCATCTGCTGCGTCTAATGGGAATCTCAGGGGTGTCTGTCTGGCTTCCGTGCTTGGGATCTGTGTATTTGCTTTCTGTGATGGGTATAGCAGCTGCTATGCCTTTTTAAACATTCAGCTACCTGGATCACCTGCTAGTCATTTTTTAAATATTTTGTATAGACTAAATATGACTAGATACAAAGAGTCTTGTTATACATACTAAACTTATACTCTGAAGATATTACTACATTTACATTTACTTTGTTGCCATGGATTTGTTGAAATGTAATTAAGTAATGAATGAGTAATATTCTTTTAACATGG
The DNA here is from genome assembly GCF_900747795.2 of Erpetoichthys calabaricus. Classification (NCBI taxonomy): domain Eukaryota; kingdom Metazoa; phylum Chordata; class Cladistia; order Polypteriformes; family Polypteridae; genus Erpetoichthys; species Erpetoichthys calabaricus. The sequence goes on along the minus strand of NC_041400.2, from coordinate 39,669,767 downwards.
AATTCTTTTAGTGAATAATTCATTTAATCCTTGCTACTATGTGTTATTTAGCTCTAAATTGGCTTAAGGCAGTTTGGAAAATGAATGAATTAATGAATACACATTTTATTTAGCTAAACCTTTTAATTAAAAAAAAGTAATTAAAACAGAAAGTGGTGAAAAATTATTCATGTCATCCATTTACATGTGCAATAAATAATGTTCACCACTTGAAAGGTTTCTCAATTTATTTGTATACAACATGGAAAAAAGAGGATTGAATTTGGCTTTTTTGACATTGATCAACTGAAAATATAATCTAAATTAGTTACAGACAAAATAATTGATCCAACAAGTATTCACCCCCCTTTCAAGTCGGTATTTATTAGATGCAGCCTGTTTGCACAGGTCTCTGTCAGCTTTGTACACTGTAGTTTTTCCTCACTCATTTTTGTAAAAGTTGGGCCAGTGAGTAAAAAGCATGTTTCACGTCCAGCCATAAATTCTCTGACTCCACTGCAGAGCATTAATTTGTTGCTTTTAGTCATTCTTGTGTAGCTTTGGCTTTATGCTTGGTTTTGTTGTCTTGCTCAAAAACAAATCTTCTCCCAAGGCAGAGGCATCTTGTAGACTGCATCAGGTTCTCCTCCAGGATCTCCGGTTATTTTGCAGCATTCATTTTTTCTTTTACTTCGACAAGCCTTCCAGGGCGTCCTGCAGAGAAGCATCCCCCAGAATGATGCTGCCACCAGCATGCTTCATGGGAGTGCTAGTGGACAAACACCTGGACAAACTGATAAGGAAGGCAGGCTCTGTTATAGGCACAGAGCTGGACAGTTTGACATCTGTGGCGGAGTGATGGGCGCTGAGCAGGCTCCTGTCAATCATGGAGAATCCACGGCATCCACTGAACAGTATCATCTCCAGACAGATGAGCAGCTTCAGTAACAGACTGCTGTCTCTGTCATGCTCCATTGACAGGTTGAGGAGATCATTCATCCCCCACACTATGCGACTCTTCAATTCCACCGGGAGGGGAGGGGGGGGGTAAACGGTAACATTATACAATGTTATTGACTGTTATACCTGCCTCGCACTCTCCACCCTGCACTTTTTTACTTGCACTGTGTTTTTATCACTGCTGGAGTATATGAATTTCCCCTTGGGGATTAATAAAGTATCTATCTATCTATCTATCTATCTATCTATCTATCTATCTATCTATCTATCTATCTATCTATCTATCTATCTATCTATCTATCTATCTAGTGTTGTTTTTGATAATGTGCAGTGTTCAGCCGTGGTGTTTAGTCTGTTGGTTTCATCAGACCACAGAACATTCTTCCAGCTGACTAAAAAATCACCCTTGTACCTTCTGGCAAACTCTAGCTGAGATGTCATGTGCAGTTTTTTAACATTGGCTTTCTTTTTGCCACTATAAACCTTTTACTGGTGATGTGCCTGGGCATCAGTTGATTTCTGCACAGTCTCTCCAGTCTCAGCTACTGTAGCTTGTAACACATTTGGAGTTTTCAGAGGTTTCTAGCTGGCCTCCCTCCAAGGCTGTGGAATCAGTACACAAAATCTTTTACTCCAAATACAACTCAATTTCTCAATTTTTGTAACCACTGACTCCGACTCCTCAATTTCTGGTACCACCAATTCCTACTCCAACTCTGACTCCCCTATTTGTAAATAAATCAATATATTTTCTCTGTTGTTTGAAATATACAACATACAAGATATAAGGCATTTCATCACTGACAGTGCGAATCATTGACGACTTTTTAGCGCTCTAACCTGTGAATGTTTGGGTTTAAAGGCTGTAGAAATTCTGTTGTGACTTACAGTACAAACACTGAGTAACATTAAACTTAAGACTAAACTTGCAAAATTAAAAAAGAAGCTATATTTTTTACCAAAAGTCTAGAAGAAAAATAGTTTATAATACATATAATTTCACATATAATAGTATATGTGAAATTGGAAATTTTTACACATTATATTACAATTTACATTTACATTTTTACCAATTCCGACTTCAACTCCAGTAACCCAGTAAATGTTTCCAACACCGACTCAGACTTCATGACTCTGCCTTCACACTCCTGCATCTCTCACTAGTCTCCTTCTTTCACGATCATTCGTTTTTTGTGGACAGCTTGCTTTTGGCAGATTTCCAACTTTACCATACTCTTTCAGTGATTGACTTAAGAGATGTTCAGTGACTTAGATCATTTCTTTTTTCTATTTCCTGATTTGTGCTTTTCAATCCCTTTTTCACACAGTGGCTTGGAGTGTTCTTTTATATTCATTGTATAGGTTAGGTCACTGTACTGACTCAGCACAATTTGGACCTTCCAGATACATGGACACTTACGCTACAATCAATCGTAAACCCCTCGACTACAGGCAGGTGATCTTTACAGATTTATGTCACTACTAAGCAGAGCACAAGTTCAGCAAAACACGTTTTTTTATTTTGGCTGTGGGAAATGCTTCCCTCATTTCCCTCCTTCTCAGCACAGTTACCAATACAATAAACAGCACAATGCAGTGCCTTTTCTTCTTCCTTCTTCATCTCTCTCTCCCTCTTCCTTCTGCCTCAATTCCTCCTGGCAAGCTTTGACTCCCTTCCTCCCGACTCTGGCTCTTGGAGCAGTGTCAGTGGGTTTCTTTTATCCTGCACCCACAGTACTTCTGGTGGTCCATTAGTATGATCCAGAAAAACCTCCGGGTGAAGCAGAAGCACCACATAGTAGGGCTCTGCAGCCCCTGCAGCACCCCCTTGCGGCACCCTTCGAACCCAACCGGACTGTGCCAAACTCCAACTCCCATGGAGCCCTGTAGGAATCCAAGGCACCACAGCAACAAAGGGGGTCTGCCATCTATCGCTCCGGGGAAATAATGCCCTGAGCCCGCTCTCTCCCTCAGTCCTTCCACTATAGAGGTGTCACGGCCAGGTAATGGCCCCAGCTGTCCACCACAACCACTTTGCCAAGATCTGTTTTCACTTTTGACATTAAAGAGTCTTTTCCTTTTGACCAACATCAAAAAAGTCAAATTAGATCCTCTATGATTCAAATTTTGTAACAATAAAATGTGAAAATATCCATTGTGGTGAGTACTTTTTATATAGGCACTGTATAATTTTGTCCTTTTTATTGAGCTTTACTGGGTTATTACAATTTGCTCTATTATGACTTATTACTGGTAATACTACTATTATTGTCATAGTATATTTAGTTAATCTGGGTTCAAATCACATGTCCCATAATTCTCCATATGAAGTCTACAATTCTTGCGAGTATTTGTGTTGGTTTTCCTCTAGGTACTCTAATTTTCCTCCCACATCTGTAAAAATGTATGTGTTAGATGTTCCCCATGTGAGTGTTAGTATGGGTGTGTGTGAGCAGACACTAGATAGATAGAGACACTATATCCAGGGCTGTTTTTTTCCCATGAACCCAGTATTGTCAGAATAAGCTCCAGCCTCCCACACCCCTGAACTAGAAGGTTTAAGAATTATATGTGATATTATTTCACTGAAGCCGTTATCTTTGACGACTTACCAGCATACAGTATAGTTGTTTAGTGACTTGCACAGGGTTTACAGTGTGAACTGTACCGACAACCTTGTATAAAATGCTTTAGGCACTTGCACTATACAAGACTGCCTACCCATAACGGTAACAATTCAGGTTGTGTGTTACAGCATTAATTGGTTAGGTAAGTAGTGAAAGGAAGATGGGGAAAGAAATAATTAAACAGGACCCAACTGGTCTTGCTTGGACAGATGCAAATGAAAATCCCAGGTCTCCATTACCACCCTTGTATTTCATTTTACTCTGAGTTGTTTTACAGATACACTAATACTAAAATTCTTGAGGGAAATCTAAAATTCATGCAACCTGCTATAGACTTTGTCAGCTGGTCTTAGCTTGCTACTTTAATACTTAGTAATTTAATTATAATTATTTTAGCATTTTTAAAACTGATTTTATAAAATGAAATTGTAAATATGGCAGAATTGTGCAGCATTGTAATCTGAACTTTTGTTTGTACACTACATATATCAAACACCAAAAGTGATTCATACTAAAATAATGAATTTGACTGAAATGAAAATCTTTAAAAATGCCAATGTGTTAAATAGGAAAGCATTCGTCTTGCTCTCACATCATAGCTTTATCCTTTCCAGTCTCCTGCTGTTCTCATAACAGTGGGTGATCACTGGATGTCTGCTGTCCAGTTCTTAACAGCAGGAATCTGTCACAAGTTACACAAATATTTATTCATGCAATAGCTGCATATGCAGTAGTTATAGAGAAAGCAGTGACAACAACCATTTATCATCTCATATTCCAGATGTAGTACATTGTTTCGTACCACACTGTTTTTCCTCATCTAATGAGCTGCTCTTAAGATGAATACCTCATATCAGTACACTCAAGTAATTACTTAGCAGAGATGTCATCTCTTGGTCATGTTACAGCTACTTATATTGGTGGGCCATTTCATCAGACTTCTTGTTGATCTGTTAAATACAAAAGGCAGAAGACACGGACATCTCCTGCCAGTGTGCACTAACTCAGCTATGAAAAATTACTTTTAACTTTTCAAATAAGCATATCATCTTTTCAGGAGCAGTAAGGCTGTGTTAATGTGCTATGGAATTTTTCAGAGTTACCATTTGTGACATTGTAGCTTTCCACCTCACATCAGTTCACAAGAATTTTTTGTTGCGATTTTGTAGGAAATTGAGGTGGCTGTTATTTTGTTGCATAATCAACACAAACGGTTAGGAATATTTTTTTTCATGAAAAAAAAAGAAAAGGAACATATTAATGAGATAAAGTATTGTTTCAAAATAATGCAACTGCCAAATACATTTTCAGGTGAAGCTGATTATCTTTTTTATTTTATATATTGAAATAAGGCAAAAGTTTAGCTTTTCATCATAACTCTGCAAACTAGAGGACCAAATTGGATAAGAATTACTAGGAGCTACCACTTTGGAAGAGTGTTCACACGAAATGTCCAACTGGTGAGCTCATCATTCCCATTTTTTATTTTTTTATATATATAAAGGTTGACACCTTTATCCATGGATGTTGTGTCCATGGATTTTGTAGGTTTATGTATCCATTAATTTTGTAAGATTATGTATGATATGTTACAACTGGTTTTAAATTAACAAACTTGTGTTGATGCCCTTAATAAGTTCCAGAAATGGGCTCCATATTTTGGTTGGGTTCCGTCTTTGCACCTGCTATGTCATGTTGTTGGAATTTTAATCCATTCAGTTAAACAGTAGTTTTATGTTCAGTATTAGTTTGTTTCTTCTGTGCTTGATTCATGTGTTGATATTCATTTATCGACATTAATGAATATTGGACAACCCTGCTTATTATCAGCAGCATATTATCATTAGATTTTATCTAGGGGCATGTTGCACCATATGATTTACCGAGCACTGACATTAAATCCTTGGGTACTATTAATAATTTTTGATCTACTGAGTTGTTGCTTTAATCTAAATCTCCTTCTTGATCAGGTACCAGTTTAGTCCTGTAGAGCCAGATGTATAATACATACTTTTGGAGACAACAGTGAATGTATTATAAGTGGATGAGATATCTCACCGAGTGTCATATTTCTAAACCAAGACAATGCTTCATGAAGATAGTGCTCAAAGTAGGGATGGTGTTTTTGAACTGCAAGTAGCCATGTTGACCTGACTTGACAGACAGCAAATTTCTGATTACATTAAACTGTCTATAGACAAAAGGTCTCCTAAAAAGGACCCTATTAAACATATACTATACATACTGTATGTGTCACGTGTGTGGAGAGCACATTACATGTGTTAAAAGTGAATGTAACCTGTTGTAAGGGAAATGTTTTTGTGCAAAATCAGATTATGCATTGCTATTCAAAGACATCAGTGAATTAGTGGTAAAAGTAAATTATACATTGTCACAGGTGCTGCGTGTGCTCTCAGTTTTTCTCATTTACGATAGTGTTGGAGTCGATGTAAGGGTGAAAGGATTGCCAGCCATGTTTGTGAAAGTATGAATTATAAACTTTTCATTCAAACTAAACGTTGCGTCACATTCCATCAAAAGGACATGAAAAGGACTGCTGTTAAGTTAGTTGATAACAAAGAGCCACAGGAGATAAAGATTTTGGTATGTAAAACACTTGAATTAGTAGAAGTGCCTAATGACACAGACATCTCTCTAGCAGAACCACGAATGAGACTGCACAGCTCTTAAGGTCTCACTGTATGTTTAAATGATTAACTAAAGTAAGTTAATGTCACTGTCTAATTGGAAATGCAAAGATGCCATACCAGAATATTGGTCACAGTGTTTTAACAAGTAGTGTATACCTAGGCCACAATGCTTCTCTAAACTATGTTTGCTGTTGTTATCCCATATAGCAATAGTCAAAATGACAGAAAGAGTCAAAGCACTTCTCAGTTGTGTGGGGCCAAGTCGCAGCAGCAGTCTGTGTGTACTGTATGTGTGTGTGTGTGTGTGTGTGTGAGTGTGCCTGTCCGGCCTCTGTGTTCATTATAATATACAAGGTAATCATTAAGCTTCAGTCACCTTGTGTTACTGAACATCTGAATTGATTACAGCAAGTTTACCTTTCTATTTTAAATTCACTCAGTGTCAAGTCTATTGTTCAGTTTCTTTTTCTCTCTCCCTATCTTTCCATACTCATTTTACATATTTGTCTAATACATAAGTAGAAATGAGACGTTTTTAGCCCAAACCTTTTAAAGTGCTTAAACTGGAGGAAACCTGGGGTGGGTTTTTAGGAGAAAACCCTGTGGGTGAAGCCTTTTAAGCAGCAGATTTCAGCGCTATTGACTACAGACATTTTAGTGAGTTGTCCACAGACGTGCATTCTCAGAAAATCACATCCACCTGATGAGACTACAGTCAGTTAATTTACCACATGTTAATTTTTTTGTAATAGAATTTGTAAAGTAATAAAAAATGATCTGATATAATTACATAAAACACCTTTAGGTACTTTCTTAGTTATTTAAAAAAAAAATCCATTATATTATATTTGATTCCAGCAAAGAAGTCCAGGAGGAGAGCAACCGACCCCCTTCACCAGTGGAACTTGTATCAACGGCAAGATGTGATTATAAGATTGAGGGCTTTCAGTCTGTCCCACCACCCTCAAAAAAAGTAAGTGTTTGAGTTCTTGCATTTAAGACCTTGCATTTTTATTTTAAAACTACTGAATAATGTAGATTTAGCTGTTCCTTTGACGCCATGCTAAAGAAATAATTGTTTGCCCAAATCATTTTTTTAAACCAGTGTTGACACATTTACAATTTAGAAACAAACAGGTGAAAACAGGCCTTTTTAGGTAGGAGGAGTTACATGCCTGAACAGAGAGAGTGTTGTGAAAAGGAAGGGTCTAAGTGTCACCAAGGTTAGAGGCAATTCTTGGGACTCTGGGGGCCCTAGGCAAAAAACTCCATGGGGCCCTCCAACTTAACCTCCCCCTGAGTCCCGACATGGTCAAATTTATTACAATTATTTTAGTGTAAAGTCTTAATGAATAAGATCAACAGAGAGAATTTAATAAACAAAATTAAACCTAAATCCTTTATTTTAATTTAGTGAAAAACACTTTATATAAATAAAACAATACAATAAATTAAACACTTGTATACAAAATAGAAAAACTGATTATAGAATAGAGTACATTTTAAAAATCTAAGTAAGTAAATAAGTGAAAAAGTAAAAAAATGCATATAATGTGCACATGATAATAAAAGTAAATACAAATTGCACATTGTAATATTTAAAAAATAAAATCAATCTGTACATAATAGAAATTTAAAAACAAAAGTGGCTTGTAAAGGTATTACTGCATCTTTCAAAATCACTTTGACTACAGCACATGCAGCCACTATGTCCTCCAGGTCCAAACACCTTTAAACTTTGCCCTCTACTGAAAGTAGAGGCTGGGCTGAAAGCTTCTCCTGGCACATTGTAGATCTCAATGAAGTTTTAATTAGCTTTAAAGATGAAAAACATCTCTCACCAGAGGCAAAAGTGATGGACTAAATTGTGACTTCTTAGACCCTTGTCTCACTGTTACCCACTCACCCTATGGCTGAATTGGTGCTGTTGATTTTAGCTGTGCAGTGACTACGGTGGGCCCTGGAGAGAATGACTGAAGTAAAATCAGGAATAGCTGAGTTATCTAAACAAACCGAGGCAGTTCAATTTTGGCCTCCAGAAATGTAAATCCTCTTCATGATTTATGAAAATGGCGCTGATCACATGAAACATTACTAAAAAAGTAATATTCATTACGTATACTCTCTCAATGGAGATTGGTTCCCGTTTTGAAGGGATTTCCGATTGTATCATTCAAGGTGGTTCCCTGCAGATTTGTTACTGCAGGCCAGGAAACACCTAGCATGCCTGACTACATGGCCTTTAGTTGATGGTAGATTAACTGAACTGGGGAGCAATGCAAAATTGAGGTGGCTTGTAGGCCACTAAAGATATGTGTGATTGCAAGGAAAGTAAGTGCCAAGCCTCTGCTCTGTTTAGGAAAGACACACCAGAGATGGCAGGAGAACAGTGGTGGTACAGATGAAGGCCATTTTCTGTTTGTTCTTGCTGAATATACTATGGGACACAGAGGTAAAAGTTATCTGATAGGACATCCAAGGTACCATGACAGTAAAGGATCCCACCAACACAGATGTTTGAGGTGCTTATAGGGGTGCTTGGGATGTTTACTGTGTTTGCTTACAGATTTGTTTTTATTTTCTTTAAATTACAACCTTCAACTTGCTAGTTTAGCCCAATATACTGTATGATATTTTCATGGAATTGAATTATAAAAAACACTTTTATTGTGAAATATGTGATAACTTACTATAACTTATTTGTTTAAAATCACATAACCAAATTCTATTTTTCTCACCACATACTCTCCTGTTTCTGGCTTTGTTATAGTTTGTTCTTTACAGCATTCAGTTAAAAATATGAGAATGTATCTTAGAATCCTTTAGGGTTATAAATTGTCTGGCTTTAAAAATAACCGAATTACGGTATAATTAATTGATTGATTGATTAATTGATTGATAGATTAATTAATTAATAAGCTACTGTTTGAAATCTAATCGTGAAGATTAGTGAAAGTTTGTTTTTTGTTTTCAATCCAGGACCACAATCTAAGGTTAAAGTAAGAATTACAAGTATCTTTACTTATTAATAAAAATTCACTCTGCCTGTGTAATGAGTCAAAGGTTTTTGCTGTCAAACAAGTTGTGAAAGGCATAGCCTACAGGATAAAACATTTAAATTGTTTCTTTGTGCTTCATTATGTTCACATAAGGAATAAAGTTAGGTTTGCTTTGTTTATTTTGTTTGGGCAATGCGACAAAACATGATATTTTATGTACTTTCTGATTCTAGACACATGATTATAAATCTGAACAGGCGATCACTTACTGGTCTGAAAATTATAGAAATGTGCAGGTATGTATTGGTATTATGGAAATCTAATAGCAAGCTTTGTTAGCATGCTGTATATACATTATTACATTATCAGCCTATTTTATCTAATATAGTAAAGAGTATGGGGAGGATGAAACTGTCTCTGCTGATGTGGGTGCAAATTTTAAATGCAACATGAGTGTGACATGGGACCCATCACTCATTCAGTCAAATATTGGTAATCATTTGTAAGAGCATGCCTTTTCTCTACTGAGTGGACAACCAAACAAGGAGAACAAGGAAACTCCACACAACTGGGAATCAAACAAGTATGCTGTAGGATTTTAATCCTCTTTATCGTCTTGTTGTTGTTGTTCTTCCTCCCCCTTTCCTGCTTTTCACACCTCTGTGTTTGTTACTAAGTGCAGATCTATCTCTCCACTACCTTCCTTGATACAATCTAATCATCTCTTCCTTGGTTTTCCTCTTGCTGTTTGTTCTTCCCCTTTCTGCTGTGCTTCCCAATTCACTAAATTCCTACCTTTCATTCTTTGCCCATTATTATTGCCTCTTATAGTCCTTACTTTCACCGTTTGTCTGATTTGCATTCTGCCTGCAAGGTTTACTTCCGGTTTAGGCACTTCATCTCTGTAACCTTCAGTTTTGTTATCTCCTTAAAGGTAGTAATGTGAATGGCAGCTTACAACAACATCAGGCCTAAGAGTTAAATGTTAGGTGAAGAGAGGTTGACTCTGTGTTGGGTTAATTGGCCTGTTCTCATCATAATTGATGTTGTAATGTGGCGAGCCACTCTTCTACACATAATTTTTTTTTATATTAGCTATAAATTATTTTCTTGCATTCCATCTGTATTTTAAACCCAGTTGACCCAAATTCATCTTCAAGGGCAGTCAAAGTGCACAACAGGAACCAACCCTTGAGATCGCAGACATGCCCATATTTACTCATACCAGCCACATTTATAGTTGCCAACAAACTTTAGGACATGTCTGTGGACTGGGGAGGATGTTGCAGGTCAGTGAAAAAGCCAATTCAAGGAGAATAAAACATCTCCACTTCAAAGAAATTGTAGCTAAGTATCAAGACAGGGTACAAGAATAGTGCTTACTCTTATACCACTGTCAATTACTTTCATAATGACAATAAAATATTTCTCACATTCCACTGCAAAAAAATATGCTAATCTAAATACTCAACTTGTATTTGAATATTTTTTATGGGAATACAATGCCAAATTACAACCTGTCCACTAGCAACTTACAGTAGTAAATCAGAACTTAAGAGCTATGTGAAGAGAGTTTGATGAGCTGTGCTTGGCTGAATGGCTTGTTCTCACCATAATTATTGTAATGTTTTAATGTAAAGTATTACAGGTAGAAAGTACACATGTGAGATTTGACTACACAATGGGTGTTCTGAAGCTTGAAAGTGCACCTTATGAAAAAGACCTAGGAGTTATAGTAGATTAGTCACTGTCTTCACCTAGGTAGCTGTTGTGAAAAAGACAAATAGGACTGTTAGGTTATATAACTCTATTTGTGGAATATAAATCAAAGAAGGTTAAACCTAAGCACTATGTGTTTTGGTCTCAGTATTGCAAATAACACATTGCAGCACTAGAAAAGGTCCAGAGGAGAGCAGCTAGGCTGTAAGGTATGACTTAGGAAGAAAGACTGAAGGAGCTGAAACTTGAGGTGATATTGTGTTTAACATTATGAAAGGAATTAGTTAGCTGTTTCTTTGAAATTATTCATCAAGAAGCTGGAAAAGACAAATGTTTAGAATTTTTTCTTCACACAGAGAAACATAGTATTTTGGAAAAAGTTATCAAGCAGTGTGGTAGACAATAGTATTTTGGTGACCCTCAAACTCATCCTGGTGTTATTTTGCAAGTACGGTCCTGATCTTACCTGTTACACTTATAATTTATTAACAATTGTGTCTGCTAACATTTCAAAAAGAGGTTAAAACTCATCAGTTTGATTTAGAAATACAGTGGATCTATTATATGAATTAACCTAAAGGATTTAGACATCATTATGATATGAAGAATTGTTTATTATGGCTGTTTATTTACAGTACGTTTATTTTATCTTCCCTCTTTTCTTAACAACAGTGATTACTTTACTTATGTTGAACTTAATTATTTCATAAAAATGTACTTGCGAGAGTTCATTATATTTAGGTTGACTTAAATGTGTAACATCATGCTCTAATGGTTTTGATAATTTCAGAAATACGCAATTACACTTTAAATGATTAGATTTTTTACTAAAGCATCACAATAGGGGGGTCATATTAAAAGGTTGTCCCAAATGAATGTCTGCAGTATAATGTGATATTTTAATATCATTTCATTGAGTTTCTCAGATATGGATGTCTTTCAGTTTGCACAAGCTTATCTTTTTTCCCTGGAAAAATTATTTAAATTTTCCACCAAGGCCTCATTTTATTGCCAACCATTGCTTTACCTGATTTTGAGGAATATTTGTTCGTGACAGACTTTTACTCCTTCACATTTCTGAAGTGGAATTTTAAAAGCAAGGATACTGAAAAACAATGTTGCCAAAATATCTTCTTAAAAAAATCAACTTTGATATTGTAGTTATTATAAATAAAGATCAGTGGGGTCCTGTGCAAACCTTATTAATGTTAATATTCATTCAAGCTGCTGCAACAAATGGTGCTATTTTTTCTCTGCCACAAAACTGCTATAGTTTGAAGGTCAACGACACATTTATTATATATTTTTGATATTTATAGAACACTTGTATCTTCAGGTAAAAGCATTAACCAAACCGTGATTAATATATATTCAGTGAAGACTACAGCCATCTCTTTATATTACAATTACAAGCTCAAAAATATGCTTTGTTGACCAGAAAAGGGATATGAGTTTGCTTCCATCCTTAATGTAATTCTGCAGTAAAATAGCCTTAAAAAAATCCTGAATTCCAGCCCCAATTATAAATGTTAAATTTAATTTAGTTTATTTAGTGAAAATGCCAAATATAGCACAGTAAGGTAAAATAAAATTGCTAAAAAGCTGTTAACTGTGTTTTCTGTGGAACTGTAGAGTCAGCAAGCAGTTTTAAGAGGAATGTCCTTCAAAATGGCATGCACAACATTCCTCAGTTCTTCTAAATTGCTTGCAGATGGTCTCATGTTTTTCCTCTTACATTATGTGTTATATTTGTTCAACAATCAACTCAGAGCTCATTTTTGTTGGCTGTTTCTTGTTTAAATTTCTATCATGTTCATTTTTTTTCTTACTATCACAGTGCGGTCATTGTTTTATTGCTAACTCATTCACTTCAGATGTCAGTGTGGAACACATTGACATTTTAGGACTTCCAAGTGTTTAGGGGGACAGAAAGCATCAGACATGATCCTACATGTTTAGACTTGTACTGCCTCAATACCATTTTGTATTAACACCCTGCAGTAACTCACAGTTATAGAAAACAGAGTATTGTCCCTTTGCTTTCTTCAAAAAGTATAATTGAATCATCCATCCATTTTCATAACCTAATAATTCTTGTTCAGAGTCACAATCATCTAATGCTTATTCCAGCAATAATGAGTACAATGTTGGAATCAACCCTGAATAGACTCTCACAAAATATCTATACTAGAGCTATCATCACGTTACACTACTTTTAGGAATCACAAGGTACAATAAAGTAGATGACTCTCCAATGACTTTACAGGACAGTTTTACTTTTCAAAAGAATTGCGAGCTCACCTCTTTTTCTAACAGCCAATGATGTATTGTACGAATGCTTTCCAGGTACAGTGAGTACAGCCAAAATTTCCTTATTTTTCATTCTGTCGTAGTATATACTGTAGAACACAAGACATCAGACGGATGAGCCTCTCCTGTTTGTGATGTCCAAAACACTTATAGCTGCATTATATTCATTGTACTTCCTTCATTAGTTCATTAGTTGTCGGCTCTCACACACACAGAGACCTCTCCATGACTTCAGACTATTGATTTTGTTGGTGCAAGGCACAGACTGGTTGGACTGAGTCACTGGGTATGTCAGATTACACAAAGAAATTTCACGGGACTGCATCGTGACTATCCCCAACTCGTTAAGATTATGTAAATGAAGTCTTACTGAAAGTCACTAAAAAAATCCTGTAATGTGACATGGCCTTTAGCCAATTTAGGCAACTGATGAACCTAACCTTCAAATGTATATGTTGTGGGAGGAAACTGGAGTCACCAAATAGAAACCCCTATGAGCCCAGAAAAAATATATATGCACATTCCTCACTGACTGTGGCTGGACTGGGAATCAAATCGTGACCTCTGGAGATACGAGGCAACAATACACAGCAGTGCCCCACTTTGCTGGTTTACTGTATACATTACTTTAAAAAGTAAAGGTTTGTTTATTATCCCCCCCCCCCCCCCCAAAAAGGAAAAAAATGTTACATACATATTAACATTTTATCAGATCTGCACATTTATGGAATTACCATTTTCTCAGCTAATACCTATTTCTGTCAGGTTAAGTTCTGGCTCCTTGTGACATAACTGAAGCAGCAGATTAAGAAAATTTTTGAATGAGACTCTAACCCTGGCTTTCCTGATGTGATAAACTGTGACCTCTGGATTTACACATCCTGTCACCTTCTCCACATGTCACTCTGCAAAAGAGGTACAAAACCGGATACACCTCCTTGCAACTTTACAGTCCTGAGTTTGAATCTTTAGTGGTGCTAGAATTTCCTAAAAAGGTGGGCCTAAATTTGTCCCAACTGAGCCTAATGTTATTTTTGCTACGGTTAAATAAGCACTCGGTGTATATATATAGTTTTTCATGTCTAGTTTGAATAAGTTTTAACACTAATTTATACCATTAGAACAATCTAGATGAGAACAGGCCATTCAGCCCAAAACAGCTTGCCAGTCCTAGCCACTTAATTCTCCTAAAATAACATCAAGTGTAGTTTTGAAAGTCTTCTAAAGTCCTACTGTCTACCTTACTACTTGGTAGCTTATTCAACAAGTCTAGAATGTTTTGTAAACGTTTCTGTAACGTTTCTCTCTATTATAAAAAGAAATCCTGTCCCTTGTCCTGATAGTCTGCGATACGTGATTTTTCTCGGAAGATAATTTAAAGACCCGCAAGACAAAAGAGACCTGCCATGGTGCGTCTCACGGGAACATAGAACGAGAGTCTTGCAAGACACACCCTACTTACAAGCAATATCAAAAAAAAACAAATCAGTAGTGTAAAGGCAGTCATGCAGCTCCAGGGCTCAATGAAATGAATAGGGTAGAAATGAAACATCGACGATTAAACGAAGAAGAAAGAAAAGCACTGAGAAAAGAGACTCAAATGCGCTGGACAGAAAAAAGAGCAAAAAAGAATAATCGAGGTGCAAATTCAGAAAATAAGGAAAGTAATTATCAGCCCGGAACAAGAGGAATTGAAAAAAAAGCACGTCCAATCCGGCTCTTAAATAAATGACAGTGAGTAAAATGACAAAGTAGAACTTCATAGAGATGTTTACAAATGTTGGCGCTAAACACATGGAGAGCAGGTTAGAGATTATGAAACCAGGGAAATTAGAAAGGCTCAAAAATAAAAAAACGTTGGCGCTATACACATAAGGAGAAAGTTAAAGGATATGAAAGTAGGAAAATTAGAAAATATGAAAAAGTAAAGGTCGCAGTAGCGCAAACAAACAAACTGCCTCATTTAACTATGCACCAGTCTAACTTTGGTTTTGCACAATAATTACTACACTATTGCACCTTAACACTTAATTCTACTTTATTCACATACTTTTAATTATTTATTATGTTCTACTATACCGTTATCTTTCGATCTATGACTTTTTGTTAATCTAACTCTTGAGAATTTCAAAAACAGAGTTTACCGCACATGCATTTATTGGTTACTTTGTTAATGTATATATATTTATCTGTCTGCTTATTTAAAAACCTAAATTTACCCCAGGAGTCAAAAACGTTCTGTCTAGCCCTTGTACAAAAACCTAGACAAAAGCTGGGGTATCACCTTGGTAAACCCATGTACTGTTGGAACTGTGAGAGGAAAATAGCACGACTTTACAGACAGGAGTCCAATGCAGAACTCTACTTACTTTGTTACTTTGTAAAAAAAAAATATTAAATGCTGATGATGTAGATCGTTTTGTCTATGCTGAAATTCCAAACAGAGAAACCTATCCTGACCTCATTAAAAACATTCAGCATATTGGGACTCGCAAGATTACAAATATTGTTTTTACAGAAGTTCTGAAATAAAAGTGAAACTAATGAAATAGCAACAATTCAAAGAAAAAACAATCTTAAAAGTGTGTATCCGGAAAACCAAATACGGGGGTTGGCGAGCGAAGCGAGCAGGGGGCAAAGCCCCCTAGTTCTCTAATAAAACTTAAAGTTGTTTGTTGAGACCTTGTCGATTATCTCGATTATCTAGCTTTGTTCACATTTTCCTCTGACATGGCCTACTTACATAATTAGTAAATTTAGTAGGTTCCTAACTGATAGGCTCCTGGTAATGTCAAATGCTTTGAGTGGTTGTGATTGGTTATTTTGTAAACCTTGTTATATAGATGCAGTGGCGTCACCTAGTGTCACCCAGTGCGGTAACCAAGGCCGGATTAAGACCCCCATATGACCCTGTGTGACTTGATAAATAGAACTCCTTAACCGAAAGTTGACCATACTTTAAACATTGCATCTCATGGACACCGGGCCATTTAATGCAGTGCGGTAAATCCCACTATTAATGACATGCAGTCACTTGATCGTTTTATCAAGCGTGATGTCCCCCTTGGTAATTTCAGCTTGCAGATACTCGATTGTTTTAACTTTCGGTCCCCCTTGGTGATTTCAGCCTAAAACAGTGAATAAAATTTTTATAGACAGTCATTTGGGTGTCACACTCTTGGATGGTGTCACCTGGTTCAGTTCGCACCCCTGGGTTGACAGATACTGTAAAATTGGTATCCATTTCCAAATAATTTCTAAAAGTTAATTAACTCTTACAGTGATAAAGTAACATTGGCAATTTTGTTGTGCAGGCATATAATTAATTGATATTTTAATCAAGAGAGGTACATATTAAAATGCATGTATGCAGTATTTTCATTTGAAAATAGAAAAATATTTTAAAAACTATAGTATAAAAAATAGGATGGGTCAATAAGCAAAATGGATGGGCAGAGGCCTACCCGGGCCCTGTACTGGCAACACATCTGCTTTAAATCCTGGCCTGACAGCTCACTCTGTGCCCCTATGTCTCTATGGAATTTTCTCCAAATAGTTTCATTCTTATATCTAAAAGAAGTGGATGTTAAGTTAATTGGTGGCACTTTGTGAGTTAGCATGTGTGTACACAAGCATACCTTCTGATTAAATGGTGTCCAGTTGAGGGGTCATTCTTGTTTTTCTACCAGAATACTCTGAAAATCTAGTTCGGAAATTAATGGATAATAAATTTAAATAGTTTGTTAAGTAACGTTGCTTCATTTTTATAGTAAATGCATACTGTATTACAGGGTTTGTGGGGAATCCTAAGACATTTTTATAAATCATGTTGCCAGTTTTGAGGTGAAGAAATTAATTAGCAAAAGTAGTTTTCCATACTGTTAAGTCACACTTGTATTAATCTAAAAATGACTTTATTTTCTGACTAGTAAAACATTACATGGAAAACAAATGTTTTACACAGTGTTAAAACTGTGTGGTTTGTTTTCTTTACGCTCGTCACACATTTGGTTATATTTATAGCCATTAAAGTAACTAGCAGTAATAAAAACTAACAAAATGTTTTCTTCTGAACAGACGGTATATTTCTAAAACAGTCTGTTGTGCACTGTAATATTTTTAACCTTTGATTTATTAAAAACATGTGTTGTGTTTGCCTTTACCTTAAAGCTCTGTTATGTTTTTTTAAAGTATTTTTAGTGGATGGAGAATTAAGAAACAGCAGAAAGTTAACTAAACATTTTCATTGTCTGTCTTTTAGGGTGTAACAGCTGCTCGCTCGAAGGATAATCCATTTAAGAAGAACACATCTTTCAGCAAACCCATCAGTGAAAGTCTAGATAATCCTGCGCCCTATGAGCTGGAAAAGTATCCTAATTTATAGGCTCTTTGACACATTTTTGCAGATATTTTTATATTATTGCTTTGTATTCCTGGTCATATTTTTTGATTATTAAATAGGTCATGAGATATTTACTTAAAATAAACTATCTTACAAATGTTAGTTGTAGAGTGCAGTGGTTGCTGCCTCTCAATTGAAGCACCTTGGTTTGAGTCATTGTCTCGTTGGAGTCTGCCTTTTTCCCTCTTATCTGGGGTTTACTCTCACATCTCCAAATCTGTTGGTTAAATTAGCATTTCTGAGCATGCCCAGTGTGCAAATGTGAGTACACTTGTATGTGTCAGGCCTGTGATGGACTGGCAACCTGTCCAAGACTCACTCCTACCCTTTGCCCAATACTGCTGCTGCATCAGCACGGGCTTTTGGAGTCTAAAGACATTACAGTTTCTAAAAGACGCAGGTTGACAGTCAAACCTCCCCTCATTAATAAACTTTTTTTTTTCTTTTCAATCTTACTTGAATGAATTTTAGTTTTTCAATCTCCTGACTTTCAGTTAGGCATTAAAATAGAACAATTACAGATTTTAGTTAATAAAAAATATTTTTCTTTAGTTATGGTTTTTATTATTGACATTTCTCATGTTTTTTTCTTTGTAATAAACATCAAGTATATGCATACTACATGTACAAAGTGAGAAGCACTTCAATTAATGAAAATGCAATTTTTATTGTACATAGGTGCTTCAATGTTGCCATACCCTTCAATTAATTAACCAATTAACATTCCATCATACCCAAGTTGCCATGTAAAAATGCTAGTGGTGCTTTGCAGCTAGTTTAAGGCTAGCGGATGACGAAACTTGACCTCTTGATGTTTCATGAGACATATTTGGCAAGTGTTTTTGCTTGTGTATAATATTTGCTAGAGATGTCCATGCACCCATGTAAGACTAACTCAAACTCAGAAAGTGGCTAATGGTCAGGCAATCATTGTAGAAACTGTATTTGGGCAGAAAAGGAGCAAAGCAGAAAGAAATGTTTATTCTAAAACTGATTTTGCTCCATTTTTGAAATAAATAAAACATCTTTCCTTATTGACTGCATATTAAAAATTCAGACAAGTTAAAGATCTGCCCCGTCCTTTTACTCAGTCAGTCCAGTCATTTTCCAACCCGCTATATCCCAACACAGGGTCACGGGGGTCTCCTGGTGCCAATGCCAACCAACACAGGGCACAAGGCAGAAACAAACCGAGCAGGGTGCAAGTCCACCGCAGGGCACAGACACACACCCCCACACCAAGAACAATTTAGTATTACCAATGCGCCTAACCTGCATGTCTTTGGACTGTGGGCAGAAACCAGAGCACCCGGAGGAAACCCACGCAGACACTGGGAGAGCATGCAAACTCCACGCAGAGAGGTCCCAGGAAGCGAACCCGGGTCTCCTTACTGCGAGGCAACAGCGCTACCACTGCGCCACTCTGTCCTTTTATTGATTGTGTCAATTGATTAATATGCTGTAGAATAGATAATGGTGGTAGCCTTCCTAGTTGTAAAATGTGGATTTGTTTTAATTTTGTTCACCATTATGGGTATTGAAATACTATTCTAATTCTGAATTAAGTTTTGTGTCAAAAAATGTATTCAAAGTTGTTTAATTATCTTTACATCTTTTCCAACGCCATTTTGTCTTCTCCTGGGCGCTACCATTTTACAGATTTGTTGCTATGATGAGGTGACCTGTTACTAGGGGCCATGGTTTCACAGGTCATGAGCTGTGACTCAGTGGTGTGAGAATTTAAAGGCCGGCGCAATTAACTTACTGGTTATCGCAGATTACAGGTAAACTCCTTCAAAACTTTGAGAACAATTATTATTGGTTAGAGACTCCTGGTACAAAAACTTTAGCTTTGTCTCTGGACTTTGATTTCAGATTTTTGTTTGACCTTGACAACGACCTCTCCTCAGCCAAATTTGAAACAGTGTACTAATCTGTAATTCAAGTCATACAGAATGTTTCTCTGTTCTTTTAAGGATAAAAGACCTGCAAACGAGAGTCATTTAGGGCAAGATGGATCTATGTATCTTATTTGTTGGTTATTAACATATTTACATGAGAGATGTCCTTAAAAATACCTTTTAATTGACATTTATTGTAGTAACATACTGCATTCGTTAGCCCCTGGCCACCCCGCTAACTCTTCCCATGATCTCCATCGACGGCAGTACACCTAGAAACCCAGTGAGAGAACTCAGAAGAATTTGCTTTAAGTATATACAGTAGTAAAATTTAAAACATATACTGTATAAAACCAAACAAAATGTAATTTCTTATGAACAATATTCACAACAAATATAAAAATGTTGCCAAAAATGTACCACAAAAACTGACAACTGACGAATAGCCTAGTCTCACAGTAATTGTTCAAATGTTTTTATCTGACAATTACAGTAATCCCTCCTCCATCGCGGGGGTTGCGTTCCAGAGCCACCCGCGAAATAAGAAAATCCGCGAAGTAGAAACCATATGTTTATATGGTTATTTTTATATTGTCATGCTTGGGTCACAGATTTGCGCAGAAACACATGAGGTTGTAGAGAGACAGGAACTTTATTCAAACACTGCAAACAAACATTTGTCACTTTTTGAAAAGTTTAAACTGTGCTCCATGTCAAGACAGAGATGACAGTTCCGTGTCACAGTTAAAAGAATGCAAACATATCTTCCTCTTCAAAGGAGTGCGTGTCAGGAGCAGTGACTGTCAGAGAGATAGCAAACAAATCAATAGGGCTGTTTGGCTTTTAAGTATGCGAAGCACCGCCGGTACAAAGCTGTTGAAGGCGGCAGCTCACACCCCCTCCGTCAGGAGCAGACAGAGAGAGAGAGACAGAGTTTGTTTTTCAATCAAAAATCAATACGTGCCCTTCGAGCTTTTAAGTATGCGAAGCACCGTGCAGCATGTCGTTTCAGGAAGCAGCTGCACAAAAGATAGCAACGTGAAGATAATCTTTCAGCATTTTTAGACGAGCGCCCGTATCGTCTAGGTGTGCGAACAGCCCCCCTGCTCAATCCCCCTACGTCAGGATCAGAGAAAGTCAGCACAAGAGAAAAGTAAGCTGGGTAGCTTCTCAGCCATCTGCCAATAGCATCCCTTGTATGAAATCAACTGGGCAAACCAACTGAGGAAGCATGTACCAGAAATTAAAAGACCCATTGTCCTCAGAAACCCGTGAAGCAGCGAAAAATCCGCGACTTATATTTAAATATGCTTACATATAAAATCCGCGATGGAGTGAAGCCGCGAAAGGCGAAGCGCGATATAGCGAGGGATTACTGTATTCAATTTCAAGAAATTATTATTATTATTATTATTTTACATGTTATGGATCTTTACTAGATTGTGTGGTTCCTCGTAGAATGATGACTCTTCATTCTAGGAAGAGTTCTTTGGAAGTGAAGTTGGTTCTTTGTGCTTTGAAAATCTTTCTAATATGTAGAAAAAACCTGAAATTGTTCATTCTTGGTAGGCTACCTAGCAGGACACTAATTTTAGAAAACCTGCTTGTGTTATTGCATGTACTATCACAAACTTGACAAAAAGACACAAAAAAGATTTGGGGCAGCCACCCATATATTGTTTTCCTGGCTGCAAAATTTGTTGAATAATGGTAGTACAGGTTAGAGTCCACAACAGAAGTGATTTGCTGGCAAAAAGATGGCAGCTTTAAAGGAGAGTGGAGGAAGTGACATCATTGGGGCTGGTACCGGAAGTGGTGTTATTGGGCCCGGAACCAGAAGTGACATCATCAGAGCCAGGCATAATTTCCCATATGTGGTCTGCAGAGAAGTGAGAGAAAGAGTTAGTGCACTCCGCCACCCCCTGGTCTGGCGGGAAATTACTCTCATTCAGGCCCTTTAGCTGCCTCCCATGTGCACGTATGTGACTGTAGCAAGAGTCTTTTTAAAACATGAGCCATTGGTTATTTCACAAATTGGTTTCCATCAATTCCTGGTTATTTACTGTATTGAGCTTGTTTTGATCTCAATAATTAAAGGGTTCTTTCAGGAACCTTCATGCAGATGAATCTATTAGAAACAAAAAACAGTTCCTCTATGGTATCACTATGAAGAACCACCACTCTGATATCTTTATTTTTAAGTGTTCTTATAGAAGCATTTTGTCTCCTCTTTTTCTGTGGGTTTTTTTGCATATAAACTAGCTTGTTAAAGGATGATGTGTTGCATGTTTATTAGCATATGCAAGTATGAATTTCATTGTCCTATGTACATGTGACCTATAAAACGTTTAAAATTCATTTCAAGTTGATGTTTTCACCTTTTTCCACTGCTGGTAGTTTAGATTTGGAACACTAAGACAGTTTTGTGAGCTGTGAGTTTACTCATTATGGAGAAGAGACTGTAAGAATTTCTTAACAAGATAAACCATCTCATCACACCACCTGCCATCTTCGTCTACTGGGTGGCAGGCCCTGTCTAGTCTAGGACAGCTACACCATATGAATAATGTGCTTCTCAAATATGGAATGGTCCGTCACTTGATTTGCCCTCAGGCATAAACAAACAATGCTCGACCCAGATGTCCCCAGAGGTTATCTTTTCTTGCATCTCCAGGCCTTTTGACCTTCCCGTTGACTCCCCAAGGTGTGATTTTAAAGTTTAAGGGTTAACAGGTCACCATTAATCTTTTTTCATGAATACTAGAACAAATGCTAGTCCAGTAAACAGTAAGTACAAGGGATGGCTTAGTATACAATATGTTTCTGAGGTAGGGCCCTTTACTGGACTGGTGTCATATCCAGGACTTCTTCCTGCTCTACACCCAGTGATGCTGGGATTGGCTCTGAACTCTTGCAACTCTGAGCTGGATAAAGCAGATTTGAAAATGTTCTGTCATGCTTTCAAAATGAACATGTATTTTTTGAGTGTATTCAGTCTCACTGCCATGCCCTGTAACTCTGTCATTCCAACTCTATTTAATCAAGCCAAGTGACCTGATCGGACCTCAACAATACATGGGACAGCTGCACTAAGCCAAAAATGTCGTAGTTATTTATGACTATGGTTCTGGCTTTAAAAATATAAACATATGGTATTAATGAAGCACCTTCTAAAAAAGAACATGTATGAAAGCTCGGTGACCTGAGAACATCCTATTATGTTTATTTTTGTTCCCCTTTGACAAAACAGCTGCTTGAAGATTTGCTTTTGTGCTTAAAAGTATTTTTTAATTTTATTATTTAACTACATATGCATCGACAAGTACAATGAGTGAATAAATAAAAACCTACCAGCCTTCATTGCAGCTGCACCCTGGTGTTTCAATATAGAAACAAAGCAAAAATGACAACTGAAAAGGTGCACAGACAGGAGCTGCCCCTCATGTGTCTCTTTTTACTGGGGATAATTAAAAAAAAATGCAACATCTCTCTATTATAATAAAAAAATCCTGGGACGAGACGAGACTTTTTAGCCTGGGAAGAGACGTGACTTTTTCAGAGAGATACTTTCATGTCCCGTGAGACGAGACTTTGTGCCAAAAGATTTAACCACGCCCAGGGCCAGAAATAAAAGACAAAGAGTAGATGACAAAGTAGAACATCGTAAAGAATTCAGAAACGTTGGTGCAATACACATGCAGAGCAGATTAGAGATAATGAAAGTACTAAAGTCTCAAAAAAATAATAGTAAAGATGGCATTAGCACAAACAAATGGAAATTATTACTTGGTAAAATAACGGAACAGCAAAAAGAGATTGAATATATTGTTCAGATTTAAACGTTTAAGTTGGAAACTTGTAGCTCGCCTGATTCGTGTTGCCGTCAGGGAAAAGTAGTGTTTCTTCCCAATGAAGAGGCGTATCCGTGAGTATTAAAAGATTTGTTGTTTGTTGAAAGTGAAATCCACATAACGCGAGTAGCTGAAGTGGCTGGTGCTTAGCGCATGCCGGGGGTCTGGCAAGCAAAGCGAGCGGGGGCAAAGCCCCCTAGTTATTAAAAATTGTGTGTTATTGTTATGATCTACCTTACTCTCAAACACCCTAGACTGGGGCTTAGTCATGAGGTGTAGACCCCACAGCCCCAATGAGGCCTATGCACAAAGTGAGCCTCACCCCAAATCTTACACACACGCACAAAAAAAAAAGGTTTGGATTTTTAAATTCAAAAAAGGATAGAAAGGGAAGAGGGGAACTGTAAACCTCCTGGCCCAAATAACTGTTAAAGGCACACAGAAGTGTCTTGAGGATTATTGTGATCACGAGTAAACCTGAATATAATTCAGCAGCAAAGAGGCCATGCAGAGGTTCAAAATACTGGTAAAGCAAACCACCTCTCAGTAAACTGCACCGAAAGGTCAAGACACAATCGAAAGTCAAAGATAGATGGAGCTCCTCACCAAAACACAGAATTCTAATGCTAGGAAATAAATTAAGTACCACTAAGAATTTCAAAAAGAGTTGTATCCAATGAGGGTAAAACATTATGTGATTGCCACCATATTTATTTTGTCACATCACATGACCGTAATTGAGATTCAACATGGAGTCTCATGAAAAAAGAAAATATAATAAGGAAAACTGACTTAGCAATTTCAAAACAAAACATAAATCTAAAAAAATAAGAGCTTCATGCACAAAAAGCTCAAAATAGACAAATACAGTATACATATAAATACAATATTGAAAAAGGTTTCCTTTATTTACAAAAAATATATATATATTTTAAGAAAAATTAGTAAAGGCAGCAAGATAGTTTAGGCCAAAAAATCAAATCTCAAGGATACCAAAACCAAGTCCTTAATAAAATGAGCTAATCCTTAATCAAGAACAAAACAGACAAAACAAAAACAGGAAATTGCAGAAGTCCTCAAACAGCAGCATTAGGGGGGCCCACCCCCCTAGGTTCAACTGCAAGAGAACAGGAAACATAAAAAATATCAACAGATGTTATACTACAGGCATGGCTTGGTTTTTTTTTGTATTTATTTTCTTTCTATTTTTTGTTTTTGTTAACTTTCATTCATTACTTCTCACATTTCTTTGTTAGTTCTTTTGGTTTTATGTATTATTCATTAATTGTGTGGTGTTCTTTTAAAACTGGTTATTTATTATCTATGTATAATGAGGTGTTCTCCTAGTACCTTGTACTGCTAAGGACTGGCACTCCATCCAGGAATTGGTAAATGCTTGCTGGGGTATCTCCAGCTTCCCCATGACCATGTTCTGGATAAGTGGGTTTAGAAAATAGAAAAATGAATGTTTTTTTGTTATGTGTCCTGTCTCTTTCATGTAGACCCCAATGAGGCAGGGCCACCCGATGATAGAACTGAGCAGCAGCTGCCCCAGATGTTTAAAAGCTGAGGCTGCGACAGAATGGTCAGCTTTGGCATTGTGCTTTATTTTGGATTCTTGTTTTTTTGTGATTTGTTGCTTCATTTGGATTTACTGGCTTCAATCCCTGGCTCATGTCTTAAGATACTGTTCTCTATCCTGTGATTTGTGTGTTTTTGCTCTGTTTTTGATCAGCCTTGTGTCATTAATCGACTATGAATTTTAATTTTTCTATACAGTTCCTGGGGCTCTCAAAAATAATGTATGCATTGTTTTGAATGCTTTTGAGAACATAGAATTCAATGGTCACATTTATTTATTTGTGGCTTCCCCAAGTGCCATCTTGTCTTCTCTATTGGCACCATCCTTGGTAAGATGAGTTGAGGGTTGCTTTAATGGGATTAATTTATTAAAGATTTTAACAGTTTTAAGCACATAATCAGTGCCTTGAGCATGTGTGATCACTTATTGCCAAGCACCAACTATGGGGTGCAGAGCAGAGAGCCATAAGAGTATAAAAAGTGAAGGGTTAAGTGCTTAGGAAGATCAACAGAAAAAACAACAATGAGATGAGAAAGAACAAGCAGTTTCTCTAAGAACATCGGTTGGCAAGAGGTATTCACTGATGAGAGGACAAGTCAGGCAGCATCGGCTCTGCTGAGCTCTGAAAAAGGGAGCAGGATCGATGGCTGGTGTGGAGCTTCCTGGGAGTGTCTGTACTTCCTGAACAGTGAAGATGATAATGTAGAGAGGCCCCTGGAACAATACATAAACAGGAGGGTCCAGAGTGTAGAGGCATCTGTTTGAGGGCAAGGTGCCATGGTGAGCTGTGGTGACCAACTGGTGGCAGTTCAGGAGCTGCGGTGGCTGTTTGAGGTGTAAGTTCGGTTTTTCAGGGCACTGATTGATGTGGCAGATCAAGGATCCAGCAGGCTACACAGAAAGAGATCATTGATGACACCCTGACGAGAGGAATACCTCATGAAGTATTGTTTGGATTTTAAATTTATTTATTTATTTGGATATCTATTTATTTATCAGGCACCCAAGGACACGGTTTGTAATGGCACAATTTTAAGAAAATGTACATATTGAAGCATTGTTTCACTTTGTCACTTTGATTCTGTGCATTTAAAAACCTTGAGCTACACTTTTGAAAAAAAGGTTTTTCTGTCTCCTGTCTTGCTCTAGTCCATCTTGGTTCATTATTACTGATATCCTGGTAGAGGTCGGTCATCAGACCACCATTTTAGGCCTTTAGTGTTGACAGTTGCTATGTGGCTGTCAGGGATGACATCAGGGGTCATGAACTGTGTGCCATCATAGGTGAAGGTATATAAAAGTCAGCTTCTTGGACTTTTTGGCTTGTGCCAATTTGTTGGATTCTTCCTAAAACTGTAGCATTATTACAATTTGTTAAAAGTCTCTGATTACAAATGTTTTAGTTTTGACTACAGTTTTTGTCTTAAGTCTTGTGTCTGGTTAGATAAACTTCTGGTGACTGATCCTTTTGATTTATTTCTTGACCACGATTATTGTTTCATGTCCTGGACCTTGTTTATTAGACTCCTGGTTAAGACCTTGGCTTGTTTTCTCCAACTTTGCTCTCTCTCTCCAGTTTCTAATTTCTTAACTCATTCAGATGCAGTTGACGGTGGTAATCAAATGTAAACAGTGACAAAATCTGCTGTTATGTTTTAGTTGGACTCTCTTTGGTAGAAGGAAACATAGCTTCATTGATTTGATCAAGATTCCCTGTGCTTACGTGAGTAGAGAGGAGCAAACAAGAGGAAACGTGGCATCAACATCTGGTGAGAGATCGAAGCAAATGCATAAAGCAAAATAACAACAACATTTATTTATATAGCACATTTTCATACAAAAAGTAGCTCAAAGTGCTACTCCACGGATGACGTTTTGTATGTTATTGCTAACTCTGAGTTGTCAGACTTCAATTTTGATACAAGTGATCTAAAGCAAATGTGCAGTACCAGCAACAGCTGATCGATCCCCAGCTGATCATGGTGCTGACCAGGTTCTTTCAGTATTTTAATAGCAAAAGAACAGTCAAGGAGGAGGTGAAGTGCATCAGAAATAGTAAAGGGGAATTAACAGATACAGACAATGAAATAGCGGATGCCCTAAACTTACATTTTTCTGAGGTGTTTACAAGTGAGCAAGCGGATAACCTCCCAGAGGTAACAGGGACTACTAAGGAGGTACTGTGGGATTTGGAAATTATAGGGGGAGAAGTGCTGCTCAGATTAAACATCTCATCAACCTCTCATCTAGATTGTTCTAATGTTCTAATGTAGCTGACATGCCTATGGCAGTGTTCACCTGGGAGGACCGTCACTAACAATGACAAGAGCTACAAACCAGATTGTGATGCACTGCGACTGCCGCTGCCACCTCCAGGGCAGAGCTGCCACATGAAGACAGCCTGGCAGCCATCTGCAGGGCATTCCTCACAAACTGGTGGCCACAGCATGCAGCATCAGATGTTTTATGTTGATTTCTGTTTTATGTTGGGAGATCTGGGGACCTGGGTTCGCTTCCCGGGTCCTCCCTCCGTGGAGTTTGCATGTTCTCCCCGTGTCTGCGTGGGTTTCCTCCGGGTGCTCCAGGTTCCTCCCACAGTCCAAAGACATGCAGGTTAGGTGGATTGGCGATTCTAAATTGGCCCTAGTGTGTGCTTGGTGTGTGGGTGTGTTTGTGTGTGTCCTGCGGTGGGTTGGCACCCTGCCTTGCGCCCTGTGTTGGCTGGGATTGGCTCCAGCAGACCCCCGTGACCCTGTGTTCGGATTCAGCGGGTTGGAAAATGGATGGATGGATATTCAGCCCTCAAAGAGTTAAATCAACTGCCATCCTGTTCAGTTCATTTTACCTTGCTCCTTTGTTCGTTTGGGAATTTTCTAATAAATTCTTTATATATAAAGAAACTTTTCTTTTTGTTTGTTCTTTGGGCCACAGCTTTGGATTGGTTTTCCCCTTCCTCTTTATTTGGTGTTTTTTGAAACTTAGTGAATTTTAAAAGCTTGCCTTTTGATTAGGGGGTCTCTGAAGACGCTAATCCAGTGGGTCCATCACTAAAAGAAGAACATAAGAAGGTGTGGGATGTCTGTGTACTTTTTGGATATCTGCTCCCCTTTTTGTCCTTCATATGGTAGTGGGTTGCCAAAGACATATTCAGAGCAGAGTCACCGACTCTATGCACACTCTTCTTTAATTTCAGTCAATTTTCCTTTGCATGCCTCCTCCACCCCAAACACGCGGGCAGATGTTAGGCTGAATGCAGACTTCACCTTGGCCAATTGTGTGTGTGTGTGCTGCAGTAGACCAGCATCCCATTAAGGGGTCTTCCCTGTCTAGCATATTATGTCAGTTTCCAGTGATCCTAATACAGTATGGATTAAGGTGTCACAAAATCCTCCTTCTGTGAACATTTAGTGAGTAATTTGGCTTTCATAATTTTGTAGATAAGTAATGTTGTACTCTTGCTTTGTCCTCTATTTTTTTAAATTGGATTAGAGAAGAGCTCTTTGGAGATGAACACAAAGCACAATATCCAGTTATATATAAATAAGTGAAAGGGTATTTATTTCTTTATTCATTTACCCTGAGTTACTTTTTGCAAAAAAAAACAAAAACCATAATGGGATAAATACAAATGTTGTTCCATTTATTAACGATTATAATAGGTACCCCTAGGAAGATTAATACATATGTAAAGAAAAGTAGTGTACAGAGTTGATTTTGTGAAAGGTAAGATTCTGACACTATGTAAAAATATAATAGAAAACTACAAACAACTTGTAGTGGAGGCCATGCATTTGCCTGTAGGAAATAAATATGAGATGTTAAATTCACAAATATGAGAACAAATGATTGGAGAAGGCTGAAAGGGTTACTGCACCAGGAGAAATAACTTTTCTGTATTTTTCTAGTGCCAACATACCATAAAACCCTAGTCCCAGGATTTTTGTATGCGCAAAAAAAAAAAAAAAAAATCAGGAAATGATACAGTCGCCAAAGAGCATGTTGGGATTAGGAAGAGGTCAACAGCAGGAGGCCACCCAGCAACAGAATGCAGAAATGAATGCAGAAGTCAAACTCCAAAACCCAGACATCACCAAAATACACCAAAACTCCTAATGCTGGGGCCTACTTGGGAAATAAAGCTAAAGGTTTGTGGTGTTAGTAGCTGGTAAAAAAAGGGAAGGACCCAAAGAGGAGTGCAATTGTAAACAAAACCAAAGATCATAAACATGTTTTAAGAATTGCAGTCCGAAGGACAGAGACAAAACTAGAAAACTTAAGTAGAAAAATGTTTCGAAAAGAGGCTTCACTACCAGTTCAGCTCGAGTTATCCGCAACCTTAGATCGAAACGGTCATCTTTCATCTGACGTCACATAGTATGACGTCGGAGACCATGGCCCTTTAATGACAGTGACATCCACATATAAAACAAAATGACACCAGAAAGGGCACAAAATACGTTCAACTAATTAAATAGTTCAGATTAAAAAACTGTTTGGATTTATCGTGTTCTAAAACCCATAACAGCTGGAAAAAATCACAGCAAAACATAGCAAGTATAATATAAAAACAAAAACAAGTCATAATAGGCTGTTGAGAGTTGTTGTGTTCATTGAGAGAGCAGTGTGAAACTTCTGCCATTTTTATACTGTGACATCCAATGGCATCATCATTGGTGACAACTGCAGTCCCGTAAACAAAGAAAATATAAAGGCAATGAAAAATAACTTTATTTCAAAAACAAATATAAAACTGACATTAGAAATTAAATCTTCAAATCCCCAAATTAGTCAATAATACATGTACAGTATAACAGTTGCTAATAATAAACAGATAATAGATAACAAATAAACCTTTACAACATACAAACCTAATGACTTTTGTAAAGGCAGTCCCTGCGACGTGAGACGTAAACGACTCATACAGCAAATTTCCCTTAAAAGTTGATTTTTAAAATGCTGTTTATCTCACTTCATAGCACTGTTATAAAGATTGAAGTGTTAGTTTGAGTTTGCGTATAACTAAATTAAAATCCTTAGTACATTTATATGGTGGTACTAATTAAATTTCCTAATTCCTGAATTTTGGCTTCTGTTTCTTACCTCGCAACCAAAATGCAAATCAAAAGTCAAAATCAAAAAAGCTTGGCAAGAAGTCAAAAAACAAAAAGGCTTAAGTACCGTATTTTTCGCACCATAAGATGCACTTTTTTCCCCAAAAGAAGGTTGGAAATGTCTGTGCGTCTTATGGAGTGAATATTGCGTCACAGACCATGATGTGTATTACCTGACAAAAGTTGACATCCAGGGGTAGAGGGCGACAAAACTCACTGTTACGTTACAGGCATTTCCTCTGTGCTTGGAGGAATGTTAGACTCATTGACTCGGCATCTAAGCCTTGCGTGTGCGTGAGTTGTGAAATGTAAACAAAGGAAAGATGGCATCGACGTCTCACGAGGGAGCGAAGCGAGTGCAGAAAACAAAATACTCAGAAGACGATGTTTCGTGCATTATCACTGAGTCGGACTCTGATTTTTCAGAATCTGATTTTGTTGAGAGTGAATAGGAGATTGAACAAGAGAGTGAGGAACTGGCATCAGCTGATCGGGACACCAGACGAAGCCGCCCCAGCTGAGCGCATTCGTGCAGCCGATGCACCTATGGCAAGGTTCGTGTGGGAGGAATACCTAGACATTGATCCATGGGAGCCAAACTGGCTACCGGACTTCACAAGACAGTATGGCTTGCTGTTGGACTCGACAGATTACCAGCCGCTGGACTACTTCAGGCTGAATCAAGGGCTGTGCTTGCACCGCATTCTCGTTTTTCAAACTGGAAACTCACAACAAAACACAAGATGAAGGGCTTTGTGGCATTACAAATATAGACTGGCGATATAACTTCAGGGAGCATTGGTCCAAACGTGCTTTGTCCCCTGGTGACTTTGGACAGGTTATGCCGCGTGATGATAGGTACGTGCTCCTGCAAAGTGATTGTGAGCAACTGAGCTTCATAAATTCTGACACTAGCGATGAGGAGTTCTTGGGGTTTCCATAAAACTAGAAGAGTGCTTGAACCTTAAAGTCTCTCCTTATTTGTTAATGACAGTGATGATGTTTCTTAATATCGCTGT
Source organism: Erpetoichthys calabaricus (assembly GCF_900747795.2). NCBI lineage: Eukaryota > Metazoa > Chordata > Cladistia > Polypteriformes > Polypteridae > Erpetoichthys > Erpetoichthys calabaricus. The sequence goes on along the minus strand of NC_041400.2, from coordinate 39,638,656 downwards.
TGCATTTACATGGTTGAAATATTATTCTGCTATATTTTATTAAACATATTAGTACACCATTTGGTTCAGAATATTTTTTTTCTTGTTTTCCTCCTCTAAACCTAGGTGCGTCTAATGGTCAGGTGCGTCTTATGGAGCAAAAAATACGGTAGATTTGGAGTCTTTTAGAATTTATCCACAATCTTGGATAAAGTGTTGACCACTATACCAGCCTTTATATGATTGCACTGATGTGGTCGCCATGCACAACCACATCACCAATGGCCCAACAAAATGTCGATTAGAAAGAAAAAGGCTTTGCATTATTTCCTATACATGAATTTAAATTCAAAAGGAACATGGAAAATAGAAAAATGAAAAATGAATGCCTGCAACTTTGTAACGTTATACAATTCACCTATCCCAAAGAGAGACACAGTTATGCACAACTGCTCACAAGAAGTCAGTATGGTGCAGCCAGTCAACCTAATGGCACGTATTTGAATTGTAACAAAATAGCTGGAGTCTTTCAAGAAAAATTTACATAGGAGACACTACAATCTCAAGTGAGGGGGTCATCACTAATTGCATTGCTGTAGCACACTACCATAATAATAATAATAATTGTAACAATGAAAATATGGATGCTTAATGACTACCACTGGGACTTGGGCACACATCTCTGCCTTACCTCCTTAGTCTCTTGCTCCTGTTTCATGTGCGATTTCTCCTGGTGTTCTACTTACATTCCGCAACATAAACACATGTAGGTGGACCATCGACTTCAATTGGGCTCAACAATGATGATGTAATGTGATGAAATTGAGGATTGCACTACTGTGGAAACTGTGTTCTCTCACACTCTAAAGACATGTGTTGTAGATTAGGTGGAGTGGCAACTCCATATTAGCCTAACATAATAATGAATGTGGTGGCTTTGAAGTTAGCAGTGTTGTTTCGCACATCTAAGGAACTGGATAATATTGTTTGGCCAGGTTAGAGCATGTTTGGAGTCTATATTTGTGGGACGTCTCTATGTAGTACTGTACATATTCCTCCCACACTCTAAAGATGTACAAGTTTGGTGGATTGGCCACTCCATAACGGCTCAGTGTGAGTTTGTGTGTGACCGGAACAGACATCTCACTTGCAGCATGGCTGATTCATACACTCACTATGATGTAATTCAGCCATGGTTTATTCCCTTGCGTGTGTTTGTTTTCCTTTTTACTGTTAAGTTTGAAGTATTTTTCATGTATTTTGTTGATGTTTTAAACTTTCTTATGCATCTGTTAATATTGTTATATTTATTTATGTTTTATTATTTATGTCCGCTATCTCTAGATGCTCCTCCATTCCTTGTGTTTTGTGATTGGAACCCCAGGAGGTAGGGCCACCCTGACATCACTGCTGCTCTGTCCTCCCTCTGTCTTTATATTGAGGACAGTGAGGAGGGGGTCTAAGTAATGGATCATTAATAGCTGTAGGAGATTTTGTGAGAATTGCTTGACTTTTTACTGCTTCCTGGCTTGTTATTTTCTGATTCAGGGTTTTATTTTTTGATTATGTAATTGGAACTTGCTTGTTAAAGACTGTCTCTTTAGACAAAACCTTTTTGCCTGTGTTGTTTTAAAAAAAGAATTAGAAAGATTTTTTGCTTGAACTTACCTCATCAAGCCAGAGGGTTTATGGTTCCTCTCCCTAGGAAGGCATTCACGTATTTTGGGACTTTGATAGTATTTTTAACTTTTATAGCCATATCCCCATTTTTGGGCCTGCCAGTGGGTGAAGCCTTTGCTGGACAGGTTAGTGAAAGTCCTTTGAATCTTTCAGAAGGCTTCACGTTCTTTTCGCCATATTTTTTTTTTACTGCCTTTTACAACACACTGTGTCAGAGGATGGTCATTTTGTAAACTTAATTATTATAGTAACATTAATGGTAAACACTGCACCAGCCGTAGATACTTAAAAATGTGAAGTTTTTGGGCTTTTCGCATATTAGACAGTGATGAAAACATCCATCCATTATCCAACCCGCTATATCCTAACTACAGGGTCACGGGGGTCTGCTGAAGCCAATCCCAGCCAACACAGGGCGCAAGGCAGGAAACAAACCCCGGGCAGGGCGCCAGCCCACCGCAGTAGTGATGAAAACATATGTCAAAAATTCAACCTTTTAAATCCTGGGAAACCATCTCTTAATGGTCTTTGACACTGCCACCATCATTTGCAGTCAGTTTATTTGACTTTGTAGCTCAGTTCATTTTATTTGGCTCTATGAGAACAGATGATTACGCATCAGAGGCTTTGAATTTGAATGTGTCTGACTCATAAATGAAGCGGCAACCTCATCTGCAGCGCCTTTAGCCTGGCCGCATTTTCGTTTCTGCATGTAACACAAGCATGTTATTTTTGTACAAGTCTTCAAGGCAATTGTTTTATCTCATCACAATGAGGAGAGTGGCTGCCGTAGCTGATGTTTCCAATCACAGGTCTTTCGTTTCGAGATTCTCTGGGATTACTGGCTAGTTGCTATGGCAACACAGTATTGAATTAAAATTGTATTCATCAGTAAAATTGCTTGTCTATTATATAACTTGCTTGTAATTTTAACCCTATGTGTCCATGAAATATCTAGAGGAGATTTGAAGATGAGGGGGAAAAAAAGTCAGAGCGATCTTCTGTATTTCACCCTTCTACTCCGATTCCCTCAAGGTGACAAAGAAGTTTGACATGTAATCCTTTAGTTCTATTAAAGACAAAAAAGCAGATCCTGTATATTCTATAAAAACATTTTTGTTTAGGTTTTTCATTTATGCCTATTTTCCTCTATGTTTTCTTGAACTTCTTTTGTTACCTGAATAGTGAGTGCGCCCAGAGAATTAAGTCAAATCTGAAAGAACGGTGGTATCAAAGGTTTCAAGTGTACATCTACGAAGAAGACGCTACCGCTGCCAGAGCTGAAGTGCATGATGACAGAATGAATTCAGACGCGGCCAGCTTGGGGTTGACATGTTTAGCCAAGCGCTGCATGAAAGCACTCATGAGGGCACAGGCCATGGAGAGCCAGGTTTGATTGACTGGGGAATATGGCAGCTTAAACAATAAAGGAGCCACCACATTTTTCAGATGGGGGACACCAACATGACAACTGAGCATCAAAATGGATCTACAAGGTCACTCCAGTCAGTGCTATGGTTCAACTTTAGGAGCTCTACCTTAATTTGCTGAAATTTGAAAAGCCTCTACCTTGGAGTAAATGATGAGAATAAAAAATAAAAGGCCTAGATAAATAAAAGTGCCACATAGCCTTCATCTGCCGAGTAACCAGGCTTCAGAATGCTCTGCTTGTCAGTGTGAGAAAGGTCTGCCAAGGTTTAGCATTTAGGTCCATTAAGGTGGGTACTGTCCCATAGCACTAGGAGACTGGGTTCAGATCCTGTCCTCGTTGCATGTCTATGTGGCTTTTTCCTCTTAATACTTGCATTATACTTCCAGATCTAAAAGGCTAAAAGGTGTGCAGGTTAGGCTAACTGGTAATTGTTAATTTTCCCATCTCAGTGTACCCTGCGATAGACTGGTGCCCCGTTCAGTTTATCAAATTAGTGTAAGATATTTTTGTTAAGGGTGACCAGTGTCCTATCTTTTTCTCTTCTCCATGTCCTGCTTTGACACCTAGTCTTATTGCTGCATTGACCAGAACCTCTTTGGAAGGTGACTATGGAACAGTTTGGAAAATAATGGCATCCCTCAAGTCTCACACCATCATATTATTCATGTCACAAATGCTGCCCTGTACAGCAGTGTGATGGAGATGGAGAAATGCCAGACTTGGGTAAACGACCACTGGCTCTAAGTCCCCCAGACTTTGACATATCCTCAAGACAGATGGTTTATTTTATCAATGAGTTGCCTCTATTTAACTTTTGGTTTCCTCTCCTTCTCTACCAGTTGATCATAAAGGCAATTATGAACTTAAAAATGTTTCTAAATTTGGATTAAATGAATTTTTCTGGTTGGAAACTGTTTACCAGGAGAAAAGTGAGACCAGAGCAGCACCAGACAGTAAACAGTTCTCTGTAAGCAATAAGACGAATGTTGAAACACAAGAGAGTTAAAACATTCATTCAGGTTGAGGTGCAACAGAACTACTGGGTGCTGTATAAGTGTAAGAAAGCAAGAGAGACACAGGGGCTATGGAGGTTTGCTAAAAGGTCACAGGACCCCTTCATTGACAAAATGGACTAACACTGTACCTAACTTGGCAAGGTGGGACCCGTTTTTATTTTAAGAATAAGGTTAGACAAGACTATCAGGTCAGTGATTTTTATAACTATTAAGATTAAACACCTTTCTTGTGTTCTTGCTGTATGGGCAGCATGGAGTGTAGACCCAGAACTTTAAACCCTTCAAAAGAGGTGCAGGTACTTAGCACTATAATGGCAGTTCTTGATGCTTTAGTCAAAGCAGGCTGTCCTTGAACCTGATAATAACTTTCTTCTTATTACTTTCTCTTATATGAAGTAAAGGGAAAGTATGGTAATCCTCTAAAAATTCAATTTTGAGATTTTGATGAATCTCGACGTTTTAGACCTCCCTGAGTCCAACAATACAATTTTTGGAATTATGTCTGTGTGTCTGTCTGTGTGTTTGTATAGTTAAATTTGATAAATTGAGTACACTTTCACTTGGGTCAACCAAATTTTGCATACAAGTATTAGGTTCAAAACATAGATTTCTATCAACTTTTGGGCTACTTCTGCTAACCGGAAGTGGTAGTTTATGTTTTATTCATGCAGCAGTTCCACTTTACTTTTATAATAATTTGATTTGATTTGTTGTTGATGGTTCTTTATTGTACATAATATAAAAATATAACCATTGTCTTGTGGTTTACTCCTCAAATATCCATCCCCATATCTGAGTATACGAGAAAGTTTAGGGGAGACCACTCCCGATTTTTGGATGTTAAAGCCAACCAAGACCTGATTGGATCTAAAAGACAGGATATCTGTTTTAAATCAAAGTCCATGTTATAATTTTAGATTTTTATGTTGTGTGAGGGATGGCCGGCCATTTACCCCGGCCAATACCCCCAGGCCGCTAGATGGAGCCCTCCCTGTAGCATGGAAGTGCTCCGAAGACCAGCAGGGACTTATGGACGATGGAGTTTTTATTCCCAACCCTGCTGGACACCGTGGGGCCCACCAGAGGACGCTGCAGGGAGGCTCAAGGACACTTACGTGCCCTATAACCCGGAAGTGCGTCATGATCACATGACAAGAAGAAGCAACGTGCTTCCGGGTTGAGGAAAAGGACTTTTACCCTGACCCGGAAGTCATAAGGACTAGTGGATGGTTGGACAGGAACACCTCCGGGTCAGGGAATATAAAAGGACCATGGGAAAGCCCAGACGTTGAGCTGAGTTGGGTGGAAGGGTGGCAACGCATCTGGGAGTGTGGAGGATTATTGTATTGATTGATTATTCTTTATTAATTATTAGAGTAGTGTGGAGTAGTGGTGCTTTGTGCGCTTATTATTATAATAAATATTATTATTTGGACTTTTATCTGGTGTCTGACGTGTAGTCTGAGGGTTCAAGGGGTCACAGAGACCTTAATCTGTCACAGTTGTAAAGAACAATTTTGATGTATTATTGTTGAGTTTTGGTTAAGAATTTATAGTATTTCTTATCAATCTTTTGGCAACCTCTTTATGGATTCATGGAGTTCTTACATCACTTCATTCCCAAGGAGACTTGTGGCAGTGATATCATTATTGTTGCGACTGTTTGAGATACTAATGCAGAGATACCAGCATCCAAGTGTTGTTTTCTTTTCTTTTCTTTTTTTTTTCTGATCAAAGCAATTTCTGTTTTTATGGCAAACCAACTAAGAAGGTAGTAGTGCAATCCAATGGCATCCCCCAACAAAAACAGAACAAAAAAACTCCTAATAGCAAACTAACCACACAGACAGAGTAGACTAGAAGAATAGAAAGAACAAACTAATGGGTCCCAGACAACCAGGTTCTAACCGACTGAGCCGAGGCAGACCAGTTCTCAATGAACACAACTGATTTGGCATTAGAACAGGGAAATTAAACTCAAAAACGAGGAACACCAGCTGCTAATAATCACAAGCACTGGGGTTTTCTGTTGAGAGGCAAGAAGTAATTTGGCTGCTGAAGTGGTAAGACAGAACAATTCATGGTGGTGAGAAGTGAGAGCGAGAGTAGAGAGGTCCAATAAAAGAAGGTGCTGGGGTATCAGAGTAACAGTCACAGAAGGCGATGAAGAGAAAAGTGACAGACTTGTGTCCAAAGAGAAAAGACAGGGGAGCAGTTTCAGAACATGTATAAAAAAGTGCCAGGCAAACCAAGCGAACTGAGGTGGCAAAGTGGATCAGAGGAGGTACGCATTAAAAATGATTCTGAGGGTCTTGGGTAAAGTCTATGAAGTATTTTTAGTTGTGTTAATTGATAATTGGGATTCTTCAAGCCAAATCAAACTTTCCTAAATATATTGTGCCAGGAGAGAGGGGAAGCCAGTGGACAGAGATCATTAGACTATAGTGAAACCAAAGGGGGGCATTTGTAGGGTGAGTTGCAGAGTGCAGAGTAATACGTGGAGACCGGTTTACTCAAAAGTGAGTAAAAGTGAGGGTGGGAAAGAAGAGGGTCAGATAGTGAGATGCCACATTATAATAACAACTCAGAGATATGAATTTCACATGTGAATCGTCATTTAGCTGGTTTGTCTGCATTTCCCTGCTCAATAAATAGTCTCGTCGTTTCCCAGTTTCTTCGAAATGTTGCGCACACATGAGTCAAAGTTACCATAAATATATGAATGTTCCCCTGTCAACTTTTCTTTTATAAATCCTGATGTTTCCTTTGAAAGTAGCATATAGACATTTCAAGCCTCTTTCTGTGTGTATGCAGGCTTTACAAATGAGGTCCTAGGAAAGGAGTCATTAAAACAGGCAAAGTATTAAAACCAGAAGACTAAAAGAAAGCATCAAAATGGAAAGTACCTATTAATCGAAAAATAAAAGCAGTTAAGTCAGGAGCTGAGATGTCAATAAAGGACGTAGTGAAATGCACAGTTTTTATTAGAATCAGCCAAACTTGGATAATTATGGCTCTGTTGTGCCAGTCTATATAGCGCCGCATTGATGATGTAATACGTGTATCTTCTGGGACTACTTTCTGTGAAATGACTACAAAATGGCATGACTGGAAGTTAACAAAACTAATGATGAATCATTTGAAAATGCTGTAATTAATAAAGTTATGAAGACTGATAAAACAAAAATCACAAGGAAAAAGTAAGAGACAAAGACCAGAGTTGCGACAGTATGACCATCAGAAGACTCCCCACTACTTACGCTTGTAAAAACACGCTGGATCCCTGAGGGTTTGGTCGGCCAGTCTGCTTCACAGAAGTCAAGTCTGTGCATAGCAGCCTGAACTACTCCTCCACTTGACAAATTATTTATTACTCCTGACTTCAGGCATGTGATCTTTTGACTGTGGGAGTGACAATCACAGCATAGTGAAGTATGAAGAGGTTTACGAACACAAGTAAACCCTCTTCGTCTTATACATATTCCATCCATCCATTATCCAACCCGCTATATCCTAACTACAGGGTCACGGGGGTCTGCTGGAGCCAATCCCAGCCAACACAGGGCACAAGGCAGGAAACAAACCCCGGGCAGGGTGCCAGCCAACCGCAGCTTATACATATTGCTTCTGAATAATGAGCACCCTCCTAAGGTGCTTTATAAGCACAGAGTTATTTATAATTGATTAGATTTATATTTTTTTTTTTACATTTTGAATATAGAAATACAAAGCCTCCCACTCAAAATCACACAAAGTCAGGGACAGCCTTGTGATTTCAAATCCAACAAGCTAACCACCAGACCTAAAGGCCATTGTGCTAAGAGAGTACGTGATTACACAAATATTTTTCAGATTCTTAAATCCAGAGGCTCAATTGCTTTTGGTAACCTTTAAGTTAACCTGACATTTGTGTACAAGTGCAGACCTTCTTGTAAATGAAGGAAAAAATCTATCCATTTTCTGAGGTTCATTTATCCTCTACAGAGATGTGCAATAAAGGCAAAAAATAAAAGTGTTTGCTCAGATTGTGGTGTTGAACATTTCTGCCTTCAAATGCGAACACAAGAAGGGAATGCGACCTGGAGAACTCTGCCCACATGTTTAATTAAAGACCATCCATCAATCCATTGTCTTAACTAACCTACCCCAGTTTTAGAATTGCATGGAGCCAAAGGCTATCCCTGTAGAAGTGGGTGCAAGACAAGAACCAGCACAGCACAGCACTCTGCAACCCCAGCTAGCAAAAATGCTGTAGAATAAGCTGTCTTATCAATTAAAGAGTTTAATTCACCATTGAAATCAGCTTCTGTGTCTGAAAGATGTGCTGTAATACAATCCTACCCCTAACCCACAGAAGGGAGGCTCAGTACACCTGGAAGTGTGGAGACTAGTAAAGAAAATGATACCAGTGCATTACTCGAGGACCGGAATGAGCTCTCCTTATGTAGACTGTGTTCTGTACTTAAAATACTCATCCATTTATGTGTCATCACCCCAGCTTAAGATGTTCACAATTACAGGAGTGGGAGAGAGAGAGAGAGGGGCTGAAGACTAATTTGAACAGCACTGGGCACAAAGCTGGAACCAAACCTGGACTAGATGTTAGTACATCATGAGGCTCAATTATTCAGCCAAGGCCACTTTAGAGTCACTAATCTCTTCTTTCTGAGCCCATAATTGATAAGGAGGAGAATGATTAAAAATGGACAAATGAATACAGAAATAAACCATAAGAGAATCCAATACTACTGTATACTTCAGCTCAATATACACTGCAATAGATTTCATAGTGGACAAGGGGCTGAAAGGCCAAAGAGGGGGTTACAGGACATGGAAACTGCCCGGCAAATCCCCACACTGGCAGATGGATATTGTCACAATGCCATATTCACGTGACAAACAAATGGGACTGTCCAGAGAAAAGTACACACTGTATGTGGACAGGATATTGCAGAAAGGACAATAGGCATCAACTGTGCAGAACATGAAATGAAGGAGGCTCAGCAGGAATGCAAAGCACCTCGCGGAGTAGCCAGGGTTTTATCGCTGGGTTAAATGTCTTTTCTTTTTAAGATATTCTTTTTTTGTCTTTGAAATATTATTTTGCATGTTCGGTTTGTGTATTCCTTATCTTTATATTTGATTACCACACAATACATATTTTATAGTTTATTAATGACTTTTTATTAATGTATTTTACGTAGGATATATTTCTTAGTTCCTTAGTTATATTTATGTTTCTTGGTTTTAAATGTTGAGCCTAAGGGTGTAGACCTCCCTGAAACTCTAGTGGTGAGACTACCCCGAGGTGTATATAAACCTGCATAAGACTCACGGCTAACTCTTAAACATTGACTCTCTCTCATTTTATTGGTGTTCAGCTCCTTCATCCTTGGATTCCCTTTCTTTGGCCTTTAAATTTCCCTCTAGGGACAAATAAAGTTCTATCTATCTATCTATCTATCTATCTATCTATCTATCTATCTATCTATCTATCTATCTATCTATCTATCTATCTATCTATCTATCTATCTATCTATCTATCTATCTATTTGTTTTTGCTTTTTTCAATCTTTTGCTTTAATTTCTGAAAATTTGATTGTTGGGCTGTGAAAATGGTTTTGTTGGCGTTTGGTTTGCTTTTTGTAGGCAAACATTTTTGATATAATTTGTTTTGGTTTTGTTTTAAATTTGAAAAATCTCATTAATTAAAAAACACAGCTTTGATTATTATGTGCAAGACGCTTCAAAGTTCCTCTCTGTAATGCCATCAAGAGGAAGCAACTTACGGAAAAATAGTGACTACAAGATAAACATATTAAAATAGTCAAGTAAAGTTCTGAACCAAACAAATCTGCCACATCTTTCATCTAAACTCAATATGGCAACCAGAAACTTAGGCGAAGGATCAAATTAGAAGAATCAAAACCAGAGTACAGTAATCCCTCCTCCATCGAGGGGGTTGCGTTCCAGAGCCACCCGCGAAATAAGAAAATCCGCGAAGTAGAAACCATATGTTTATATGGTTATTTTTATATTGTCATGCTTCGTTCACAGATTTGCGCAGAAACACAGGAGGTTGTAGAGAGACAGGAACGTTATTCAAACACTGCAAACAAACATTTGTCTCTTTTTCAAAAGTTTAAACTGTGCTCCATGACAAGACAGAGATGACAGTTCTGTCTCACAATTAAAAGAATGCAAACATATCTTCCTCTTCAAAGGAGTGCCCGTCAGGAGCAGAGACTGTCATAAAGGCAGAGGAAAATCAATAGGGCTGTTTGCTTTTAAGTATGCGAAGCACCGCAGCACAAAGCTGTTGAAGGCGGCAGCTCACACCCCCTCCGTCAGGAGCAGGAAGAGAGAGAGAGAGACCGAGAAAAACAAACATGCAAAAATCAATACGTGCCCTTTGAGCTTTTAAGTATGCGAAGCACCGTGCAGCATGTCATTTCAGGAAGCAGCTGCACAAAAGATAGCAACGTGAAGATAATCTTTCAGCATTTTTAGACGAGCGTCCGTATCATCTAGGTGTGCGAACAGCCCCCCTGCTCAATCCCCCTACGTCAGGATCAGAGAAAGTCAGCGCAAGAGAAAGAGAAAAGTAAGCTGGGTAGCTTCTCAGCCATCTGCCAATAGCGTCCCTTGTATGAAATCAACTGGGCAAACCAACTGAGGAAGCATGTACCAGAAATTAAAAGACCCATTGTCCGCAGAAACCCGCGAAGCAGCGAAAAATCCGCGATATATATTTAAATATGCTTACATATAAAATCCGCGATGGAGTGAAGCTGCGAAAGGCGAAGCGCGATATAGCGAGGGATTACTGTAGTCAATCAGTACAGCACAAGCACACAAAGAGGATGTGTTTTAGTTATTATCCGCAAATATTTTACTGCAATTCCATTGTTGTTTATTTTTAGCCTCATCAGGTTTGTTTATGGCTACCATGGTTTTCCTATTTAGGAATGACCGGGTAGGAAAAACATTCCAGCCAACACAAACATGGTGATGCCCAAAGTAAACAATAATGGCGTCACAGTAAAATATTAACTAATTTAAACTTTTCAGAAAAACACTTCAGATAAATGCATAAATAAAAGAAATTAATTCTCATGATAAATACCCCATAATGAGAGGAACCTAGAGTCAGAAAAATGCATGAAAGAGGTAGGAAATAATTAAACACTCTCATAACACTCTGCTATTCTGGGTTTTTGAATTTAGAAGCCTTCCCCATTTTCTGTTCTGTCTGCGGAGGTCAATTTTTGGCTAGGCCAATTTGGATAAGTGAGGTCTGCATTTTTTATTCATGGCCTAGTGATTTTTTGCTGATTTTCACTTCAAGGCTTATGTCCTTTTTGAGTTTCAGTGAGATGGTAAATCATAAATTCGTCCTCGCTTATACTTTTTAATTATAATTAATTTAATTTAATGTTTAATATATGGATGGATGGATATATGTAAATGATTTGTATAGGAATATAAGTAACAAACTGGTTAAGTTTGCAAATGATTCCAAGATAGGTAGATTGGCAGATAATCTGGAACAGTGGCAGCCCACATATAGGCACTGTGGAACTGCAGCACCCCCTATTTCCACTTGATATTATCGATAACATTTAATATAATGAGTCCTTTTTTCTTTAATTCTTTCTTTATACTTGTACAATATATAATCCTTAAGCTTAATGTCAGTAGCCATCCCCCAGTTTATGAAAAAGATACAAAAATCTTTGCATAGAACTGTGCGCTTCACAGTTCCAGCGGCGTGGTGTGTGGCTGTTGTACGCAAGGCTGCGAGGGAGAGAGAGCACTGTTGCTCCCGCAGTGCCGACCCTGGCGTGCTGGTGGAAGGTAGTGTTTTTTTTTTACTCCACATTTGTTGTGCTTAAAAACCGTGTACCATATTCTTGAATGTGATAAAGTGTAGAATTAGATTATTATCCTGCTTCCAGCTATTCTATTTGTTCATTTATTTTACAGAAAACTTTAACCATGGCCTTGCATCCCCAAGAAATAAGTTCTGTGACTGTAAGTGAACTTCAACAGCTTAGGTTTTCACATCTGTCTCTCCATGAGAAACTTACAGTTAAGAAAAGAGGTCGTTCAACACATGATATTCTAATATCTCAGCCAGGCATAAGCAACAACAAGAAATATATTCGTAGCTTTAATTCTGAATGGTACCAACGGAAAAGTTGGCTTTGCGGCTGTGAAGTAAAAAATGCACTGTTTTGCTTCCCGTGTCATCCAGAGATCAAGGAGAAAATTATTGATATTTTTGCGCAAATTAAAACAAGAAGAATGGATTTCATTTTTAAATAAACAGATCAAGCTTGAACTGTAACAATACAGGTTATAGTAAGTAAAAAATGTTCGATTTTGTTCTTTTAGGATTTTATCAAGTTTCTGAATAAATTTTCTTTTTATACATGTTTGTTTCCTTTTACACAATTTTAAAACAAAGGCTAGAAATTTTCTGGAGCAGCACCCCCACTAATTTTAGCTACGAGCCACCACTGATCTGGAATCTGTTGAATCATTACAGAGGGATTTAGACAGCATACAGATTTGGGAAGATTTGTGGCAGATAATGTTTAATGGCAGTAAATGTTGTGGGAGATGGCCTGGTGTCGTTCATCCCGGCCAATACCCCCAGGCCACTAGATGGAGCCCTCCCTGTAGCAAGGAAGTGCCCCAAAGACCAGCAGGGAATCATGGACAATGGAGTTTTTATTCCCGACCCTGCTGGACACCGTGGGGCCCTCCAGAGGACGCTGCAGGGAAGCTCAAGGACTTACATGTGCCCTATAACTCGGAAGTACGTCTTAATTACTGCGACAGAGGAAACGACGTACTTCCGGGATGAAGAAGGAGAGTTTTCATCCAACCCGGAAGTGCTAATGAGTCACATGGACAAGGGTTCAGGAGCACTTCCGGATCATGGACTATAAAGGACTGTGGGAAACCCAGACGAGGGAGCTGAGCTGGGTGGAAGGGTGGCAACGCGTCTGGGAGTGTGGAGGATTGTATTGATTGTTTATTATTGATTATTATATGAGTATTGTGGAGTGTAGGTGCTTTGTGCACTTTAATATTGTCCGAATAAATAATTATTGGGCTTTTACCTGGTGTCTGAAGAGTGGTCAGAGGGTTCAAGGGGTCGAGACGACCTTCAAACTGTCACAATGTAAACTATTACACATAGGAAGTAAAAATATTAGGTTTCAATACACAATGGTCTGAAAATTGAGAACACACATTATGAGAAGGATTTAGGAGTCATAGTGGACTCTAAGCTATCGACTTCCTGACAGTGTATAGAAGCCATTGAAATGTGGAGTAGAAGTCCAAGGAGGTTATGTTCAAGATTTATAACACACTGGTGAGGCCTCTTCTACAGTATTGTGTGTAGATTTGGTCTCCAGGCTACAAAAAGGTCCAGAGAAGAGCGACTAGGCTGATTCCAGGGCTACAGGGGATGAGTTATGAAGAAAGCTTATAAGAGCTGAGCCTTTTCAGTTTAAGCAAAAGAAGATCAAGAGGCGACATGATTGAAGTTTATAAAAATATGAAGGGAATTAGTCTAGTGGATCGAGACTGTTATTTTAAAATGAGTTCATCAAGGAAAAGGAGACACATTTGGAAACTTGTTAAAGGTAAATTTTGTAAAAACCTTATGTTTTTCTTTACACAGAGAACTATAGACAGACACTTGAATAAGCTACCACTAGACCTGATGTTATTTTAGAAGAATTTAGTGGATTAGACTGGCGAGCTTTTTTGGGTTGAATGGCCTGTTTTCGTCTGATTGTTCTAATGTTCTAATGTAATTTTCTTTTAAATATGGGGTTGTTTCGCTCCAGCCTGTCATTTAATAGCACATGGTTCAAAATAAAACATTGGAACCACGAGAGAGCCTTGAAGGTACTTAATATACTGAGCTTTTTAAAGGCGTGTTGGCATCTTAAGGGTCACTAAAGGACAATATGGATCAATGGCCTAAAACTTTAATGCAGAATGTGACTTTGGCCTTAAATGGAAACAACCCCAGGAGTAGGGTATATAAATATAAAGCCTCCTTAGGTCAGTGAGCTTACAGTTGAGTGTTGTTGGGGCAAGGACTCATCTGCCACAAGTAGCAGTGACCAAGCTAGGGAGATCATCTTAGAGAGACTGACAAGAGGCGAAGAAAGCAGTGTGATGGACAACTGGACAGTGTAATGGAAAATTTGGTAATACATACATTCTGGTTATTTTGTATACTTTGGCATCATTCATTTTTAATGAATTTCGATCTAATATTGTGCAAGAGTTTACAAACAGTAATATGCAAATTATGTATTTTTGTGATGATGTTCCATTTTTATTTGGACAATAAAAAAATTGATTTACATATCTTTATAAATAAAATCATAAGCCGTTTCCGTTTGTGTGTTTGTTTGTTCAATAATCATAAAAAAGGGCTGAACAGATTTTCATGAAATTTTGCTTATAACTTGCTGTTGATCCAACTGAAAATATAGCTTTATATCATAGGAGTTGTAATGGGAGGAAGGGCAACTCATAAAATAGCATTGACATTAGGACTACAATTCCCATCAGGCGGCACGAGTGCACTGGAACTGAGAGGAAAATATCGTCATTGGTATGTACATTGTTTTGTAGCAGCCAAAGCAGAAGGTATGTACAGCATTTTCTTCTCAATTTATTTGGCATTGTCTCACAGGCTTACAGCTTTTGTCTAAGAGTACATCTTCTTTTTTTATCATGGCTTGTATTTAGCCAAGTTATATTTCCAAAAGACCGTTTTTTTCCACCATTTATTTATATCCAGGTGCTTTTGAATGAACGTGTTGCTCAAGTATTTATATTACTTAGGTGATTATAAAGCTGGTCTGAGACCCAAAGAAAAGCAAGAATTAAGAAATGAAGAAATATAAAAACAAATGTAAGTGAGCAAAGAGTAGTCATGGGATGGACTGGCATTTAAGTACTCCGACAAAACAAACAAAACTACAGCCAAAAAAATCAAAATAAAAGCAAACTATTGCCATTAGAGGTCTTGACCACAAATTAAAAATACTTTTTTTTGGTAGCCCAAAAGCTTGGCTGTTAAACAAAGGACAGCACCATCCTAAATAGTTTTGAGTGCCTACTTAACATGGCACTCTGGTCGCATGCCTACCAACAGCCATTATTGCTGCAAACATTATAGCTGCAGTCATGGAAAGTTCATCACAAAATGAAATTGACCATAAAAAGTATTGCACCAAATGGTGTAGTTTGAGATAAAAAAAAGTACAGACATTTAAATAATAATAATGTGGAACCTCCACACAGGAGTGATGGCAAACTGCAATTCATAACAACATTATTGACTTGACATATCATAAACTTTTATCATCCGGTAAAAATTAAGTTTCAGGTAAAGCCTCCCTCCCCATTGAAATACTCCAGAAACAACTTGAACATTATGTAAAGTCAACAACTCCTAAAAAGCATTTTATTTCTTTTATTTGAACAAAATATTTAGCAATCTTAGGTAAACATATATACAGCTTGTACAAGGAAAAAATATTATATCTATTCATTATTCATTTCCCAACACATCATATAAATCTTAATATAGAAAGCACAAAAAATAAGGGTTTGTCCTTGAAAAGTACTCACTTTCATGAGAAATAAATGACTTCATAAAAATTATTTTATATATTTTTGCAGCTTTAACAAGGTATAATATACCCCAAATACCTTTGTTGGCAAAAGGTTCATTTATTTTTATGTATTTTTTTTTTTTTTTTTTTTTACAAAAAGTGTAATTGCAATTTCAGTTAACAAATACGGTCAGGATTTATTTTAAAACAAATAAACATTAGCCTGCACCAATACTTTACTGTTGTTTTCTGCAAAAAAAAAAAAAAATCCTCCGACAATGACAAACTCTTCTCACATTACAGCACCATCTTGTCTTTCACCCAGAAGCCAATACGTTCTCATCTTTCCTTTACCCTTTGAAAAAAAATGCAGATTGGAATTAATATTTTGATGTATACAGTAAAAAATAACTACATTCAATCCAGCCGTCTATCATTGTGCAGTTCTTGGTTGCAGGGGTGGCACCCCATCCTGGTGGCACAGGGCGCAGGGTGCAAGACAGGAAGTAACTGTGAAAGGTGCCAAGTACGGGAGTCATTAGTGAAGTAATCGATTTTAATCTCATTAGTGAGTAACATCACACAGTAAGTAACAGTCTTGTTTCTGAGTATTGACTAGAACTGTGTTGATCACATTAGGTTTTTAAAAGCATTTCAATTAAAAACATGGTACATGGTGAGAGTGGTTGTTTCCTAGGCTTGTACCCCAAAGCAAATGCCAGCATATGAACAGTACACACTGCAAACACGTTAGCATTTGGTTTGCTGGCAACTCTAGATGTAACGTAATCAGCCAGCTTTTGATTTCTAACTACAACAAGAGAAAAAATGATTACTCTATTTGAGGATGACAACTGACAACTAACCAGTACAGGTCTTCAATATCAATTTACACAATTGTTTTGTACAATGTGGCCTGACTGGGCCCAGTTTCATTATCCCAAGATGCTCTGTTATAACACGTTGTGTCCAATATAACGATTACATGTTATATGGTAGCACACAAAAGTCTTGTTTTTCAGAGACACATTTTTATCACCATGTTTTCTATTAAAGGCTTATGGAGACACCAGTCCAAAAATGTGCACACTAATTCAAAGCTGGAAAATAAAGTGTAGTCAATTCATTTAACTTGCGACTCTTTAGAATGTGGGACTAATAGAAAATATGTGTAGAAGACTCATGAGGGAATGGTGCGACCATGTCGACGTTACATAGATGGTGACCAAACCATGACTTGATCCCAATTCCCTGATGTTAAGAGGCCATAGAATAATCACTTTCACTGAGACAACCTTTGTGCAGCTTTATTTCACCAAAGTCTTTAACATATTTGGCTTACTGAGGTAATTTTGATATTTCCATACTAATTCCACACCATGTGACTTATGAAATTCTCACCTGGTATTCAACCAGTTAAGGTGTGCACATGTTATTCCTCTTTTCAGATCAATACATTGGCTTCCTGTATTGACACATATTAAGTTCAAATCCTTGACGCTTGCTTACAGAGTAGTCAATAGATCAACACCTACTGTATATGTACGGAGACATTTGTGAGGTCCTCTGCTCCTTCTCGACCACTCAGGTCTGCTTTTGATGCGTATGGTGATATCATCTCTACATGGTACCAAATCTCAGTCCACATTCTTTTCACGTGTAGCTCCTAGCTATTGAAATGAATTGTCTTCCTCCATTGAAAACTCTGACTGCCTCAATGTGTTTAAAAAGCATTTGAAGACTCCAGTTTGGTGAATTTCTGTCTGATATTAGCTGCTAGGTTTTGTAACCTAGGAATTGTAAGTCGCTTGTATTTTGTTCTGAGCTTGTCACTTGTGATGATTAATTTTGTTAACCTGTCCTATCACACTTTTTCCAAACCAACCCCAGACAGATGTTTACTCGATTATGTTGAACTCTTTCATAAGGCACTTTGGGTAAGCGTCTACTAAGCAAATAAATGTAAATTATTAACTTTCCCAGGATCAGACAATGACCAGATTTTAAGCGATTGACTTACGAACTTTACTCGTTAATTTCTCAAACCCACTTATTCCAAAACAGTGTCACGATGGAAACAATGATCAAATAAATATTGATAATTAAAACCAAACTTTCTATTTTATTTTTTTGTTGTTTCATTTTGAAAAATCTTAGTGAAACAGCACTAAGATGAACATAAACTAATGCGCAATCTAAATTTTATCACCCCTGACAGCACGGTCACTTGCGATATGTTCTTCAAGGCTTTCTATATTTTTTGAAAGAGCTAAGGCAATATTTAAATGAATGTGCATTTATGAGCGATTTTCAAGAATATGACATTTTGTTCCATGCCAAGTATAAATGCCAAGGAGAGCAAAGGTTTTGTAAGCCGAAGGGCAAACAGCAGACGCATGTGGCTCTCGTGACATTCGCGTGTCCTTCGACTCCCACTTTAGTCGTTCTTACCTTCATTTCCACATCACCACGCAATTCCAGTACAAAGTAACCAAACTCATCCAGAACCTCTTTTGTTGCCGAGGAAACATGAATCTTCAAGGCTGAAAACACGAAAAGGAAAACAAATCTTACCCATGTCATTTGATGAAGTGAGCTAATCTGAACAAGACAGGTTTTGTAAAACATTTCACCATTATTCAATGCTTGTAGTTGTACCAAAAGACTCAAAATATCATTTCTTTCCACTTCTCACCAAGTATTATAACACATGCATTCATGCAGATCATAAAAACTTTTTTAAAAATAATTTACACAATAATAATAATAATAATTCATTACATTTATATAGCACAAATCACAAAAGCATTTCAACTATAATAATGCCTATGGAGATTTTAGTTGACTTTATAAGCAACACAACAGAAAACCATTCTTTGAAAGTTTGTAGTAATTCACATGTTATGAAGTAAAATGTATTATAATATGAGAAAATCCAAAGGGGCGTATGGGTGGCTTTGTGTAGGAACAGCAGGAGCCAGTAGCGGGTGTCCCTGTAGGCAAAGAAAGGCGAGTCCCTGACCCTGGAAATGATTTTGGGGGTTGGCTAGTAAGAAGCTAAAGAGAGTGAAATACATGTAATTCTAAGCTACATGCTTCCTTAATTTAGGAAAGATAGTGCATTCCTGAAAACCCCTTTGTATGGTGAGTTGTTGCAACTTCGACACATATTTAACAATAATTTATAGTGAAAAATGTTTTCCTTTACCTCTAAAAACAACTCCATTTTGCTCGAGTAATACTATGATACAGTACACGAAAGTGGAAACAATTCAATAATAACGTTCATCATGAAAACAGACTCTAATAAGATACTAAATGCAGTACAGTTTAATAAGTCTGTGTTTTGTTGTGGTCTCACACACACCACAGGCTTTCTCGGTTTGCAGATTTGCACTGTGGTAACTGCCTGTGGCCAGCCACAAACCCATGACCTTCTAGGCTCCAATGACTCTCTAAATCAGCCTCCTTGTCAGTGTGGGTTAAAGGAGGAACTCCCTTATTTCTTACGTAAGGACAAGCTGTAAGCAGAGTGACTCCTGGTAAAACTGCTGGGCTCTTTCGCTCACCCAGCTCACTCTCGATTGCATAGCTCTGCACCGACACTACACTTCACCCCCACCACTGTGACTACGCCAATTGTTGTGTCGGGGGGCTTGCAATCTCACACCATGAGCCTTCTCAGTTGACTGATTTGCACTGTGGTAAATGTTGGTGGCTAGACGTGAACTCACAACCTTCAAAAATGGAATGGATCCATAAATCCACCTCCATGTCAACATGAGCTAAAGGAGTACATTAAAACAATCTAGACAAGAACAGGTCATTCAGCCCAACAAAGCTAACCAGTCCTATCCACTTAATTCTTCCAAAATAAAATCAAGTCAAATTTGAAAGTCCCTAAAGCCCTACTGTCTACCACACTCCTTGATAACTTATTTCATGTGTTTATGATTCTCAGTGTAAGGAAAAACTTGGTAATGTTTGTGCAAAATTTACCCTTAACAAGTTTCTAACTTTGTTCTCGAAATCTTGCTGGACTAAATTTTAAATACTTCAATCGTGTCTCCTCTTAATCTTCTTTTGCTTAAACTGAAAAGGCTCAGCTCTTTTAGGTTTTCCTCATAATTCATCCCCTGTAGCCCTGGAATCAGCCTAGTCAGTGTTTTGTGGACTTGTCCAGAACTGCTATGTCCTTTTTGTAGCCTGGAGACCAAAACTGTACACAGTACTCCAGATGCGGTCTCACCAGTGTGTTATAAAGCTTTAGCATAATATCCTCCATTGACTTGTTCTCTTTACATTGTGATATGTAACCTGAAATTTTGTTAGCCTTTTTAATGGCTTCTGAACACCATCTGGCAGTAGATTGTGTTGAGTCCACTATATCTCCTAAATCCTTCTCACAAGGTACTTTCAATTTTCAGACCTCCCATTGTGTAAAACCTAACATTTTTAGTTCCTACTTGTAATACTTTACATTTACATACGTTAAACTATAACCTTCTGGACCCCAATGGCCCTCTAAATCAGCTTCCTTGTCTCCTAAGTAAGGATAGGCTGTTAGTGGAGTTCTTCCTGGTGATGTCAGCTGTGCTGTTTCTCTGTCTGTCTGTCTCTCTCACTCACTTTCCCAGCACCTTTCTTTTTTAGAGCCAGGATGCCCAAGATCATTTGTTGCATGTCACGAACATCCAGCTCCGCCTGAAACATCCTGCCTCAATCTTTGCCACAGGCTGCAGCAAGGTGTACTGAGATTAGAATTTGGAGAAGAACTGGGGAGAAGGCTCATTGGAGGAAACAGGAGGAAAAGGCCAAAGCTGAAAAGGAGATGCAGGAGACAAGTAACAGATGCAGGTGGCCATTCATCCATGTGCAAGTGGGTGTGACATCCCACCTGGCAGATAGGCATTCAAGACCTGCATAGGCATGTCCAATGCATAATCAAGGCTCTGTGTTTCTTTTGTGTGCTCATTTAACCTTTATGTTTTCCCTTATTTATTGCTTCTCGTGAATTTTACATAATGAAAGCAAAATTTTTATCAAGTATAAAAATAAAAACTGCTCTGGTCAGCTTAAGTTTTAGCTCAGAATGAAGATGAAAGGATTAATAAGCCTTTCCATATTATGTGCACACTACGATCATGAAAGATCTGATATAATAGGGCACTCCATTGACCGCCATTGTTTCTAACTGATGTTTTATTGGAATTCACTTTACATGGCCACTGTAAGTCTTGCTAGAGCCCACCTTATCAGTCTTTACGTATTTTATGTTGCATGAGTTTTCACTGAAATAAATAAATGAAATAATTTTTAATAATATTTAAATAAGTACATTTAATTATTTACACTTACAAATCATATTTTTATTATGTATTTATTGCTCTATTTTACAATGCATTTATTTCTATTTTTATTTTATTTTGTCCAACAATATTCCTCCATATAAGTCATCCCATTTGAATGTGAACCCTACATTCTAACCAAAGAGCTTACAAAAATCTTTTTAGCCAATATAGTGTCATGCATGCACGACTGAGGAGTACCTTCTGGGCTCATCCAGCCCAGGACAAGAAGGGGCTCTGTTGCTACTGGATCTTCTCCCTTTTTCCTCCACAAGGTCGAGAAGTCGCCCAGTGTGGGCAATTGACTTCACCTCTTCTGGTCAAACCCCTATAAAGCCTGGGCACCCCTCGAAGGAGGCATCTAATTGAGGACCAAGGAGACAATAGTTGGCCTGCTTGAAAGACTGTCCCAGCCTTGAGAAAGCTACATTTTGTTATTTTGTTTTGTGCCTTTTTCCGTGGCAACTTGCACTTGTTTTACTTTGAAAACTCAACCAATTAAACTGAATGACCCGGGTGGTGCCGCAACATTTCTTTTTGGACTTGGTCGTTCCATCACACGACCGCAATAGTCAAAAGAAAACTTCTTCTGCTCAACTTGTAGAGGCTTCACATAGCTAGTGGGCTTTTTTTTCCCAGTGCATTTTGCAACACCATCACTGCAGCACCACACCATTCTCTATCACAGTAACTGGAAGTGAAGGTAGGCTTTCTGTTTGAAAAGTGGCAGGAGTGTTTAAAGGGAAATGACTGTCAGAAAAACAGAAAGGAGGAAAGAAGAGCAAGGGGTGTTTTCTCTGGCTATTTGCTGGTCCAAGCCCAAGGATTTACATTTCTCTTGACTGTTTTACCATACTATACCATGATGGAGCCATTGGTGTGCTTTTTTGGTGACAGATGAACAGTTGAGGCTCCAGGTGAAGTCCTCAGTGATATGAACTCCAAGGAAATTGATATTTCCTACCTTCTCAATGGTGGAGCTATTTATGTGAAGTAGACTATGAACTGAACAGAACTCTGTAAAATCAACAACCATCTCTTTTGTTTTGGAGATGTTGAGAGACAGGTTCTTGTCAGTGCATCAGTCTGTCAGATGGTTGACCTCTTTTCTGTATGCTGATTCATTGTTGTTACTGGTGAGGCCTACCACCATTGTATCATCATCAAATTTGATGATGTGATTGGAGCTAGACTAGACAGTACAATCATGTGTCAGCAGGGTGAAAAGCAGTGCAGTGGAATCATCTGATTTTTCTATGTTTATCTATTATAAAAAAAATCCTGGGAGAGAAAGATGGGAGACAAGACATGATCTTCACGTTAAGATCACGGAAGACACTTAAAAGACCTGCGAGACAAAAGAGAATGGCCATGGAGCGTCTTGCGGGGACCTTACACATGAGACTTTGTGCCAAGAGATTGACCCAGGACCGTCTCGCGATGATGTAGAACATGAGATTCTTGCAAACACCCCCTACTTACAACCAATATCAAATAAGACCACGGGCAGCAAAACACTCAGTCATCTAAGGGATTTCAGCACACACAGATCCAGGGTATCAGCGCATATAAAGCATATAAGGACAATACGTTATAAATTAAACGTCGACGATTAAGCAAAGAAGAAAGCAGTGCAGAGAAAAGAGACTCAAAAGCGTTGGAGAGAAAAAAGAGCAAAAAAGAAAAAGAATAATCTAGGTGCAAATTCAGAAAATAAGGAAAGTAATTATCAGCCCAGAACAAGTGGAATTGAAAAAAGCACGTCCAATCGGGCTCAGAATTAAAAGATGGAGAGTAAAAGACAAAGTAGAACTTCATAAAGACGCTCACAAATGTTGGCGCTATACACATGCAGAGCAGGTTAGAGATTATGAAAGCAGTGGAATTCGAAAGGCTCAAAAAAAAAAACGTTGGCACGATACACATGTGGAGAAAGTTAAAGAATATGAAAGCAGGAAAATTACAAAGTATAAAAAA
Organism: Erpetoichthys calabaricus; assembly: GCF_900747795.2. Taxonomy (NCBI): domain Eukaryota; kingdom Metazoa; phylum Chordata; class Cladistia; order Polypteriformes; family Polypteridae; genus Erpetoichthys; species Erpetoichthys calabaricus. The sequence continues at coordinate 39,615,564 of NC_041400.2, read as the reverse complement.
AAGAAAGTAAAGATCGCAGTAGCGCAAACAAACGAAAATTATTACTTGAAAAAGGAAAAATAATCACCACGGACCAGGTGTCTTAAGTAAAGCGTCATAAAGAGGTTAAAAAACAAGGGGGCCAAACACATGCAGAGAAGGTTAGAGATAATGAAAACTGGAATTCAAAAGACTCAAAAAAACGTAGGCACAATACATATGCAGAGCAAGATACAGAATATGAAAACAGAAAAAAAACGACAGTGTCAAAACTAAGACTGTAAACATCGCATTAGTGCAAAAAAAGAGAAATTATTACTCGGAGAAATAACGAAAAGGCGAATAGAGATTGAATATATGGACATAGGTGATATGTCAGAGGTATGTAAATATTGTAAGGCTTTGAAGTTTAAGTCAGAGAAATTGAAAAACGATGTTTACCTCACATGCATTTATTGGTTACGTTGCGTAAAAAAAATTTTAACTACTGAAGATCGTTTTGTCTGTACTAAAATTCCAAACAGAGAAACCTATCCTGAATTATAGTACAAAGTCATTAAACACATGTCTCACGGACCTTATTTAAAAGATTCAGCATATTGGGACTCCAAAGATTCCAAATATTGACTTTAACAGAAGTTCTGAAATAAAAGTGAAACTAATGAAATAGCAACAATTCAAAGAAAAAAAAATCTTAAAAATGTGTATCTGGAAAACCAAACACGTGGGCCGGCGAGCAAAGCGAGCAGGGGGCGAAGCCCCCTAGTCTAGGAAAAAAAAATTTGTTTGGGGACCAGCACCAGGATATTTTGGTTAGCATTTTTCATGTACTATTACATTGGTGAGCTAGAGTAATTATCAGATTTTATGACTGTATGATGTATTGTGGTGTCACTATGCTGGGAATAAGAACACAGGAAATTTGATAAACAAAAAGGGAACATTCAGTCCAAAAGTTTGTTGATCCTAGTTTCTTATCCAAGCGCTCCTTAAAGGTTGTCAAAGTTTTTGCTTCAACTACACGTCTCGGTAGTTTTCCATATTCTCCCAACTCCTTGTGTAAAAAAGTGCTTCCTGGGTTCACTCCTAAATGCAATTCCATTTGACGTCCAATGGAGTCCACGAATAAGCTGAAAGAATTCTTCAGGGTCTACTTTATCAATGCCTTTGAGAATTTTGAACACCTGGATTAGGTCCCCATTCAGTCTCTTCTGTTCCAGACTAAACAGGATTAATTCTATGTGTTTGTCAGAGTAGGACATGTCTTTAAATCCTAAATTACACCTGGATCCTGTCCTCTTGCACAGCTTTATGTGCTGCTTTGTCTTTCTTATCATGTGGTGACCAGTACCGCATACAAAACTCCAGATGCTGTGTCACTAGTGCGTTATATAGTCTGAACATAACTTTCTAGTGTGTTATGTTAGAATGTTTTGTGTTTACTCCCCTGTCCTTCATTCTTGTCAGTCATATATCATTGTATTTAAGATATTCACTTTACATGTCTGCTATCTGGGAGAAGTAGGTTGGTGGGTGTTAGGCCATGACTGGACATTTGCCTTGAGTCACCACAAAAACTAAAAACCATAGGGTCTCTGCACTCAGCAAATCTTAGTCGTTCAGAAGCAAACCAGAATGCTACTAAGTGACTATTCTGGCTTTTGACTGTGAATGCTCATCTTGTAAAAGGCACACATCACTTGAGCTCTGCTTAATCAAAGAAGTTATTCTGTGTGGGAGGAGTTGGCAACAAAACCGTACCTGCAGTCTCAAATGTACAGAGTAGGTGAAGTGCCTTCAGAAGCAAGAAATCTTCTTGTTGGCTGCATTGTGTGCTTGTGGTTATTGTTTCACTACAGATATTTATTTTATTGGGATGTTAATAATAAACATACTGTCTATTTTCTAACCATCACTTGTAGCTGCAACCAGAGCTAGCAGCTTTTTGCACAAGGCTGAAACAAACCTAAATTAGGCACTATGACATTCCTGGGCACACACACATTGTTCTTTTACCAGAAATATGTCAGTACATTTTTGGGAGGCCAAAGGAAATCAGGCTGCCTAGAAAAATCATGCTGACTGTCAGCAGCCATACCACTTGCGCTTCAGAACAGGCCATCCATTCAAAGCTAAGCATGTTTGGGCCCAGCCAGTACTTAGATGGGAGACCATCTAGGAAAAGCTAGGTTTGGTGCTGGTGAGGCCAACAGGGGGCGCTTACCCCTTGGTCTGTGTGTGGAACCCAATGCCCCAGTGCAGTGATGGGGACACTGTGTGGTAAAACTGGTGCCGTCCTTTGGATGAGACATAAAACAACAACAACATTTATTTATATAGCACATTTTCATGCAAAATGAGGCTCAAAGTGCTTTACATAATGAAGAAAAGAAAAATAAAAGACAAAATAAGAAATTAAAAAAAGGCAACATTAGTTAACATAGAAAAGGAGTAAGGTCCGATGGCCAGGGTGGACAGAAAAAACAAAAAAAAACTCCAGAAAGCTGGAGAAAAAAATAAAATCTGTAGGGGTTCCAGGCCACGAGACCGCCCAGTCCCCTCTGGGCATTCTACCTAACATAAATGAAATAGTCCTCTTTGTAGTTAGGGTTCTCATGGAGTCACTTGATGCTGATGGTCATACAGACTTCTGGCAAGTCTGAGGTCATGACTCTCTGTGGTCATTAAAGATCCCTGGGCATCTTTCAAAAAGAGTAGGGTTTATTCCGATGTCCTGGCTAAATTGCCCACCATAACCTCATCCATTCTGGCCTCCTAACTATCCCTGTCACTAAATGACTGTCTATCTCACCCCTTTACCACCTTACAGCTAATGTGTGTTAAGCGAACTGGCCCAATAATGGCTGCTGTCACATCATCTAGGTTGTGTTTGAAATGGGTCCCTACTCACAATCTAAAGCTCTTTGAATGCTATATAAATGTAATTAATGATAATAATAATAATATTTGGAGACCAGTCCTCCTTTGTTGACAATTCTATTTTTCTTCTTTACTAGGCAAGATGATGAAGCTTTTAAAACATTGCCAGGAACTCTACGTAGATAGTGACCAGGCTGAATCCTGGTCACTGTAACTGTAAGGCACTAGCACACGAGCATTAATGTCTTTGCCACCAAATGCCAAACTGCAATGTTCCTAAAACGTGATACAAATCTGTGCTGGTGGACAATTCTTCAAAAGAGGAGCTTCATTACCTACCATAAGTGAGCTTATGAAAAGACAAACCAGCCAGAGCCACGCTGTCACCACCTTTAAAATTAAATTGCAACAAAACTGAACTCCTGCAAATCGGCACATTATTCGCTACTTAAGAAAATGAGCTCCATTCCAGTCACTCTTGACGGGGATCTCATCACACCTTCTTCTGATGCAAGGAATCTTGGTGTCATTTTTGATTCCCCCCTTTCTTATTCTGCCCACATAAACCACATTAAGAAACTTTCTTACGTTCACCTCCATAACATATCCCGTGTTCGCTCATTCCTCTCCTTTTCTAATGCTGAGAAACTTGTCCATGCTTTTATCACATCCTGCATCGATTATTGTAACTTGCTGCTGGCAGGTGTCCCTTCTAATCTTCTATCACATCTCCAGTTGATTCAAAACTCTGCTGCAAGAGTCCTTACTCTAACCAGCAACAGCGAGCACATCACACCCATCCTGCTCCATCTTCACTGGCTCTCTTTATCTTACAGGATTGAATGTAAAATTCTATTAATAACCTACCAAGCTTTAAATGGCCTTGCAGCGGACAACATCAGTGACCTTCTAAATTACTAGGCTCCTGTCCGCCTACTAAGGTCCTCTGATTCTGGTAGTCTTGGTGTGCCTCACACTAACCTGCACTCTATGGGTGATAAGGCCTTCAGCTCCATAGCACCCAGACTTTGGAATGACATCCCAAAATTAATTAGATCAGCTGACTCCATTCATTCTTTTAAAAAACAACTTAAAACTCATCTATTTGGGAAGGCTTTTAACTTAACTTAACATTTTGCCCTTTCTTTCAGTTTACCTCTCTGTCCAGGTGCTCAGGATAATTTGTGTATTTGTTATATCACAAATTAGGTTATTTGTTAGGTTTTTCTTTTAGTATTGAATTTAGTATTTTACTGTGGTTTATTGTTCTTTATCCTATTTAATGCTTTGTTATCTGTTTCATTGTTCTATTCAGGAAAACATTTGTATCCAATGTTACATATACCCTTCTGTTTTTTTCTAAGACTCTGTGAAGCGCCTTGAGCATTGGAAAGGCGCTATATAAATAAACTGCATTATTATTATTATTATTATATTAGCGTGACATAGCAAACAGGCCTTCCAAGGATAGCAAACTAATTTAAAGGGCAACAAAAATAAGTGTAAGTCCATAAGTGCTAACATCTCAGAGCTTTACAGTACAAATGCATCTTCAACAATCTCCATTCTTTTATTTGTTAGCCAGGGGCAAGCACTGTATGGGACACCCGTTCACTGCAGCCACACATACTCAGCTAACTTATGTCAAGTCGCTAACCAAGCTGAACTCTGAGTTGAAATTAGAGAACTTGGAAGAAAACATGACTATAAACAGAATCTTGAAGGCTTTTAACTGCTTACCTTCCCCATTTGACTCCATTCGAGATGCTGTATTGACGGTATCGCCGAACAAGCAATATCTGGGCATTTTCAGGCCAACCACACCTGCACATACTGGACCTACAATAAAAGAAAACATGAGCTAAGTCCACTCCTTGCACTTGGGAAATCCTTGTATGCTATGATTTAATAAACATACACATCTTGTGACACACTGACAATATGCTAACAACTCTTTGTTAAATCAAATTAAATAACATCCTCCATGGTTTACTCCACCCATCTTAACTGATTCTGTGGCCCACCTTTCTACTGTAAGGTTTTAGTATGTCATTTTATTCAAGTATACAGGTGCATAGCATTGCAAAAAAATGGTGTGAAAATAGGACATCCGCTTCAAAGATTAGGATTATATGAAACACACATGTAGTGAGAAGTTTTCTTGCCTGAAGAAGGGGCCTGAGTTGACTCGAAAGCTTGCGTATTGTAATCTTTCTAGTTTGCCAATAAAAGGGGTCATTTTGCTTAACCTCTCACTATATATTTTCAAAATATATTTTCTTGTGTAAACATGACTAAATAAAGAAACCTAAACCTAAAACCTAAACCTAAACCTATATCCATAATGGCTAACACGGTACAACACCCTAGTACTACATGAAATACACATGAAAGCTGCATGAGTTTTCAATGTTTTCTTCTAACTAACATCTTTCTTGTTATATAATATGCTACCGTGGCTGTCTATTTGTCTGTCCAGGATTTTAAATCACCTGTAGCTCGCAAACCGTTTCAACTAATGACCTGAAATTTAGTACACATATACTATGTGACGTCTACTATCTGCGTTTGGGTGATGATTGACCACCAAGGTTATTCATATTTTTATTTTTATTTTATTTTATTATAGAATCAACACTTGGCATCTTCGCCGTCACTTCTCCTACTGTATCTCTTCATATCTTAAATCATTCTTGAGGCAGATTGAAGACCTAAGTGCCAGCTTAAGTGAAAAATTAAAGAAAACGTACTAAGTAATTGCAAAACAAACACTGACTTAATCAGTTGTAACACAAAAAGATGCCGACGAAAGAAGAAAAGAAGTGGGCTGCTAGGGTGGAGAAAAGAACAGCTGCTCAGGAAGCAGCAAGCACATCAACCTCTGAGCAAACGAATGCTAAACGTACAGAGAAAGAGGATGAAAACTAGGAATGCTCAAGTCAAGTGTAACATGCAGTGCGCCATTACTGGTACATAGCATAATACAAGAGTAAATTGAAAAGTAAAGGCAATTGAAAATTACACGGTAGAACACTGACACAATACGACATTTTCGTGATGGCTTATGGGTATTTTGAACACGCACAGTGCGTCGATCTCCTGTTAGTCAAGTTGCACCCAGGATCAAATGAACATAGACCGTTCGCTACGGAATTGTATCATGTGCTGTAGTGAGATTTCTTTGTGCAGATGAAGTGAAACCTGCTCTACTGAAAGATGTTGCCTCAGTAAGCTGTTTGGGTATCCATCTTGCTCAAACTTTATGGTACTCCCAGTCATATTGCACTATGGCATGTGCAGAACCATCCATATCCCAATGTGCAACAACCTCAGACAATGTAATCTTGGTCTTCTCTGATGAAGGCCTTCACCATGTTGATGTGGGCTTGTATGTGTGATGTTGATGGTTGACCAGATCGAGCTTCATTGGTTACACTTGTTCTTCCCTCTTTAATCCATTTGTGTCCATTCCTACACTTTTCATTGAGTCAAGCTGTTTCCACTTTCGTACTGATCCAGTATCCTTTGGTGATTTTCGGCAGATTTGACTTTCTCTGCCCAAAGAAATCTCACTAAGACAAGGTGCTGCTGCAATCTTGCAGCTTAGCATCCATGTTCATTTGACCTTTGGCATCAGCTAGACTAATGGCAGGGCACCACACTGAGTGTATTAAAACTACCTATAAGCCATTGCAAAGGTGTTGTATTAAGTCAGCTTCTATCCATTGTGGTTTCTGTGTAATTTTCAAATTTCCTTTATTTTTTGATTTACCCTCATATTCTCAAGCACACTTACACATTAATCATCAAGTAATCTAACAAGCATGTCTGCAGCTCCTCCACTGCTTCTCCATCTGCTAAGGTCCACTGGCCTGGGTGCAAGGACACCAGCAGAACTTCAGGCTCATGGAGCTGGCAAATAGTGTGGCAGATCGAGTTGCCATTTACCCCAGTTGAACAGTATGAAGCAGGGCTGGTGGTAAAACTACGCAGGCATTATGGAACAGCCGAGTGTCTCAAAGCTAAGAATCTGGACCTGCAATGGTGTTTGCAGTGTGAATTCGGTGAAGAAATACAGCCAAGATATTGGTGCACTTGCAGCTCCCTGCAAGAAGGTTAATTTTATCACTGGTCAAAGACAGATCACCACGCAAAAGGGCAATGTTTAACACCTCTGCTGCACCGCATCACAGCACCATACTTAACATCCCATCACTACCTTGGCACCCAGCCCTTTCTGAAGAGTTGGAAGTGGTCAAATGGGGACAGTGACAACAAAGGGACGGCTATGTGACAGCACTGACAAGTCACATCAGCCTGGGATGAGTCATCCGTAGTATGAGCTGGCACTACATCATGCAAATAAGCTATCTCAGAGCCAGCCTCCGGGGCACCTATAAAAACAGCAAGTCTGCAAAGTCGCTCATTTTTTTAAATTAGCGTGTCTAATATAAGAATCGCAAGTTACTAAAACAGCAAAAAAAGAGCAAGTACTGTGCAGCTCTACAGTATGTTTTGTAAAATATTACAATAACAAGTGACGTGTTGCATGTTGCACAAGTAAGAATTTCACTGTGCTCTGTACAGATGACAATAATGATCCTAAAAAGCTATAAATCAATTTGAGTAACATAATAAAAAAAGTGTTAAGGGCAGGAATCACTGACCCAAGCAAGCATCCACCAATTCATTCGTTTCCCAAACCCAATTCAATGTTGCTGAGTGCGGCAGTCTATCCTAGCTGCATTAGGTGCACAGAAGAAACCAATTTGGAATCGATAACCAGTGTGACAATCTTTGGGATGGTGGAGGAAGCCTGAATGCCCACATCACTCACATAGACACGGGGAGAGCACACATGAGAGCAAACGGTTAAAAAATATGATAATCATTGGCTAGCTCTAATGTCAATCTGTCAATGCTATTTGGACACTAACAATTATCATTATTTTTTTGTTATTATGTTATTTAAGTGCACCTTAAATTGAACTTAAATTAGATTAAAGCTTAACAGACAACAATGTCTGGTAGGCAGGCTACAATGTATTATATTTACAAATCTACTGCTACAATTTGAACAAGAAAACATATAATTATTTGTTCTTGTAGTTGGGATCATTATGCTTTTAACTTTCTGTCCTTTTAAGGGAAAATGCAGTTTCAGAGTGGTGAGTGACTGATTCATCTCTGCTGAGCGGTATGATAAAATATTGAATGGTTATGCAATCCAACACTCGCCTCTCATAAATAGGGCAAGGTTTGCATAGAATAAGTTTATGTGCAGTCATCTCTCGGTATGATATCAGCATTGTTTGTTATCAATGACGGTTACAAAGCAGCAGGGTCAGTAGAACTCATTGGAGAGTGCGTCAGAAAGAAAGAAAGAAAGAAAGAAAGAAAGAAAGAAAGAAAGAAAGAAAGAAAGAAAGAAAGAAAGAAAGAAAGAAAGAAAGAAATGATCACATCCGGGAATATACTGATATTTAAGGCAAGCATTTTTAGACTGAAACTACTCTATTCTGCTCTATTCACCATTCTTTTGTAATTTAAACCAAACTTGTACATTTTCATTTTTATTGATTTTAATTAGAAACAGATAACAATCCTTACAGTCAAAATTTAACAAATCAAAACCAAAACAAAATTCGACCCCCCACCCAAGAGAAAGAGAGAGGAGCCAGCAACTGAAGCTACTCTATAAAATGAGCTAGAAAAGAAGGGTATCCTTTTCCTTGAAATGGAAGCTTATTCTAAAATATTATTGATTAGATCCTGCCAGGTTTTGAAAAAGTTCTGCACAGATCCTCTAAGTGAGAATTTGATTTTTTCCAATTTCAAATAGTATATAACATCAGTTAGCCACTGACTTAGAATAGGAGAGTTTTTCAGTTGAGCAGGACACGTCTACATGGTAATAGTGAAGGCAATTCCAGTTTGTTTGTCCTTCTCCACTTTAAGGCTGTCTGGGTGTCCACCAAACACAGCTGTTAGTGGGTTAAGAGAGATTGTGACACCAACACTGTCTGATAGGCGTGCAAACATTTTTGTCCAAAATATTGTTAATTTGGTACAGGCCCAAAACATGTGGTCTAGTGAGGCTTGAGCTCGAGTTGTACATTTTCAGATATAACTAAAACATGAAGAATTATTTCATTACATTCACTTTCCACTTCAGGACCAACCATGCATTCAATCTTTTACAGTATGTATTTTCTTTTTTTAATTACTATGTGCTTTGTATTCTTTGAGTAGCAGCTAAACTTGCACACCCCTCTGGTTAAAACAGCCCTTCTTGTCTGTGCCAGTGTACGCTCCCCGATGTTCCCTTGGTGGTAAAGAAAGTGAATAATGCTGCAAAAAAAGAAAATGCAGGTGTAACTGCACAAAACTTTTCAATGTTACAATTAATATGTGATTTGCTGGACATTCTTAAAATCATATGCTCTCAATATTTAAGTTTAGCGCACAGGATATTACGACATGTCCAGAAGTTCGTGATTTCTTACTCAAAACTGACATACTGTATTAATCTTAATTATATACTTTATTTACTTGATCTTTCCCCTAATTACTTAAACTTGCACAACACAGCCAACCAGCTATTATATACGAGACAAGAAGACGCATCCAAAACTGCATTAAGCAGACTTCATGCATGGATGGATAGATGGATGAAATTTTTCTTACTTCCTGAGCTCTCTGCTTTGTTATCGTTTCCATTAATATAATCACAGATGTTATTTCATGCTTCAGTTGGCCAAGACTTTTTATTAAATATCTCTTGAAAAGAATTTATAAATAATAATAAGCAGCAGGCATTAAAAAGAAATCATGCAGATTGAAGTTAAAGGTGGCAGAGAGTCACTTAAAAATCATGCTGCTCTTCAAATAGCTTGAACGTCAGCTCGATTTGAAGCTAGAATGCCTTTCATATGAAGTCTAAAGTTCTCCACATTCTTCTGTAGACATACTCTGAGAGTATGCAGTGCAACCCATCCAGGCTGCTTCCTGCCATTCACATAAACGTGTTGCCAAAATGCAGATAAATGGACACTTTTACCTGTGTGGATTCCTATCCGCAGTCTCAGCTTGTCATTGGCTCTGTGCTGTATCTGGAAGGTCTTCACTGCTTCAAGTAATGCTAATGACATTCTTGCTATTTCTCTGGCATGAAGCTTGCCATTTCTAACTGGAAGTCCAGAAACAACCATGTATGCGTCGCCAATTGTTTCCACCTAAAAGTTGAAAAATGTGTTCAGTGAAAGACAAAGTCAGTTTTTACTAATGAATCTAAACAGGGCCTTCAATACCTTATTGGACTCTTACAACATACCTTGTAAACATCAAAATTATCAATGATGGCATCAAAGCAAGTGTAGAGATCATTTAGTAATGTCACAACCTAAGGAAAGAAAAGCACGTATTAATATGGAATGTACTCTTATGCATACTCTCATTTTAATAGCAAATGCAATGTTACATCTTTCTTAAAATTCACTCCTTGTGCATGAATCAACTGGAAAATTCAATATCTATCTATCTATCTATCTATCTATCTATCTATCTATCTATCTATCTATCTATCTATCTATCTATCTATCTATCTATCTATCTATCTATCTATCTATCTATCTATCTATCTATCTATCTCAAGTTGGGCTATACCTTTAGTAAAGGCAGCGCAGCAGTCTCAAACAGTTGCAGAAAGAGGAAACGTACACAAACAATTAAGCTCACACTGACTGAAATAAAGGTACTTCACATGCTGGTGTACTGAGGGTCAACAGATGCTGTATACAGGACTGATTCCCTGGCAGTGAAACCATAGTGTTGCGAAGAGGGAAAGAAAGAAGGAGTGGGATAGGGGTGAAATGTAGACCTGGTATGAAGCCACAAGACCTCTAAGCTGGATGATGATGTGGAAAGTAGCCAATAAAGTTGGGAACAAATTCAAAGTCTCTTTTGCAAAGAGACAGAAGCTATTGAGGTCCAACATGAGGTCACAGTTCTTCCAAGTTGCTAAGTGGCACTACAATGTCCAGAAGTGGAACAAAGTGTACTGAATTGAACTTGCGGGGCATAACGGTGTTACTAAGGAAGGCCTCTAGCCTGCCATCTGTGCAACCAAAAATAACTACCTTTGATTTCAGAAGTTCTACTGGAATGGATTTCAAAACTATAAGGAGCCACAAAGAAAATGAGTCTTCACAGTTATGTGATACCATACCAGGCTGAGAGGGGGCGCTGCCACTAACTATCTTCTCTTTTTTCTTCCTCCACAGTACCTAGAAACCATCCAGTGAGGGCAACTGACTCTACCTCTTCTGGTCAGACCCCTATAAAGCCTGGGCACCCCTCAAAGGAGGCGTCTAATTGTGGACCAAGGAGACAATAGTTGGCCTGCTTGAAAGAGCAGACTTTCCCATCTATCCAATATGCAAGTATCTATGAGTTTAGCTTCATAAAATATATAGTGGCATTTGATTGTGTTATGCAAGAAGTGCATTTTTATAACTGTCTCTGTTTTCCATATTACTATAAAACTTTATTCTTAAAAACTCTGTCTCCAGTGTGAAGTAGTGCTGACTCAGTGAGTACAGGGCTCATTAGTTAGATTATTCCAAACATATTGTTATGTCATAAAAATCATATTTTTTCTAACAAGAATTCCTATGGGCTGAACTGAGCCTGTAATATGTGCTATACAAGGTAATTTTTATATGATAAGGTGTTTTACATATACTTTGGTTATTGGGATACTTGTCTATATAAAGGACACACTCACTCATCCACTTACTGTATAATAATTTAAAAAAACACACACATCTTATGGTTGTGGGAGGAAATGTATTACCTCAACATTGTGATCTGGTCAGGCTTTGAACCTCAGACTATGGGGCTGTGAAGCAAAAGTTCTGAAGACTGTCATTAATATTTATTAATAATGTTTTAGTAATAAAAATAATTAGCAGCAAATAATATTAATTATTATGATTATTTTTAGATGGTTCCACTTATTTCAGTTATTCATTTATGTGTAATTATTCGTTAGGGGGTTACAGTATGCCACTTTCTGCTCCTTGCTCATCTCTGTGTGAGATAGAAGTGCTCTGGCTACCGGGCAGATTATGATGTCTTCTAACTGAAAGCTTCAAAAACTGTAAAGGAAGAAAAGCTCCAAATCTTTAATTCATTGCCTCCACACTGTTGTGGGATCCGGATCCACCCACGCTCTTTCTTTCAAACAGAATATTTGATTCAAGTAAGCCTACAAAGCAGTTTTATTTTTAACCAGAAGGGTGCCAATAGTTCCATTTTTTTGTTAATGGAATCAAAACTTAAAAAAATAGATTTATGAAGTGTATTTGTTTTAAATAGGATTCGTGAACTGCTACTCACTGGAGTCACTGTAGACAGCTATTGGAGTTTTTTTGAGAGTTTGACGTTTTAAAGTTCAGCTTGGATTTTAATAGTGGAAGTCTTCTGTGCTGTCTTTTCTGGTAAACTTCAGTTTCTGTAATCTGAAAATCTGATATTTATTTATATGCTGAGTTTCTTTTATGCTTTTAACCAGGATGTATTGTAGTTTACTGAGTCACTTTGACTGTGAAGTGGAACAAGATGTACCTGCTAGCAAGGCAAATCCAGACCGGAAATGTCTAAAAGAGAAAATGGTTTGCCATGTTTATTGAAAAAAAGAGCACATGTCCAAATGATTGGGTATCATCAAGGACTGACAAATAAAGGTCTTTTATGGAACCTTCATATGGATGTTTCTTTTGGGAACCAAAAATAGTTCCCTTATGGCTTCACTCTGAAGAACCACTTTGACACCTTTACTTATAAGAGTGTATGATGTATGGTGCATCTGATATTGTTGGATTTCTGTCATTCATGGAAGCCCATGGAAGTTGGTGTTCTAGGACAGTCTAGACTAACTTCAGTCAATTAGTTTAGGAACTGCCCCAGAATCCACAAAAAATCCTCCATTTAAAGAAACATGACTTCTTAATCTTTCACAATCAGCATGTAAATTCCTCTAAACCTGTAATTATAAACTGCAATTACAAAACACATAAAATGTAGTATGTAGTAATGGAAGAATCCCCAACAAAGTTGAAGATAAATGACCATTGGATTCAGTCAGTTTATATGCTTCTAGTGGTTGTAATGGCAAAGTTCAGTGTCAATTTGATACTACTGTATACGCAATGGTCAGATAGCCACAGAGGAGATGAAGACAAAAAATACAGCCAACATGGCAGCTGGAGAAAATAAATGTCTAGGAGTTCAAAGGCCAAATGATTGTCCACTGTCACATAGGAATGACAATACTGAAATGGCACAAAACAAATCTGATAAGATATTACAGCTTTATTCAAATGCCTTTTTGTCCAAAAAAGAACAATAATTCAAATGTTAAGTTAATTGTAATAAATATGCATTTTGTAATAATAAAAATTGCAACAAAACAAATTTAGTAATACAAAGTTCTTTGTATTTCTACCTGTAGAGGCGTACTCTCAGCTGATAATGATGTAAAGCCCACGATGTCGCTAAAATAAATGGTCACACTGTCAAAGGCTTCTGCTTGGACTGTTTCACCTCTCTTTAGCTGTTCGGCCACAGAGCTGCACAGAAATTGAATTACAAAAGCATGGTAAGCATTCACACCTTTAGAGACGCTTTACATAACATACTGTACATTGTAGGTGCCAAACAGTTTATCTATCTATCTATCTATCTATTAGTTGGGATGAGGTATACCAATGGCTATGGCAGTGACAGAGAAGGAAGATATATGCACAAATGTAAACCCCTGTACTGGCTAAATGAACAATTCTTTACGTGCCAACCTGATCATATGATTGTTGCTGTAACCAACAGCTCTCGTCTATAGGCTTGATTCCATAAACCTGAAACCTTAGAGGGGGTGCCATAATCTGAGTGAGAGAGAGAGGGAAATGCAACAGTTATAAGGTTTGAGGCCACAAGACCTCCAGGCAACGTGTGGAACTGAGTCAAACAAATGGGAGCAGATTGCCTGCTGGAGGACAGAAGCCATGGAAGTCTGGCATGAAAGCTCAAGACTTGCTGGCTGATGGGTGCCTGCAGTCTGGAGTGAAACAGAGGGTACAGTGTTGGTATTGGAATGCTGTAAACAAAAGTTAAATTATCTTCATGAAAAAATTGTTTTGTATTTTAATTATTCAGTCATTTTAATGTTAAGCTTGTGAAGTTATTGTGGTGTCATTTTGTGTTCCTTTATGCTCATAGTCACCACTGTTTTGTGCTTGTTAATTTTTTGGCCACTGCCATATTGTTTCTGGCTAAGGGATCTGTTGCAGTTCTGATTTATGTTTTATTTCTTTTTTTTAATCTCTTTTACAATATATTAATCTAGTTATGGGTTCTGAACATTGAGGAATCAAAAAATGACCATTAATTTTTTATTTTATGGAGATTTGAAAAAAGTACAAAATATTTATCATTTTTCTTTGATGTTAGATGCTGCCATTTTGTGCACTTTTGTTGTGGTGGTTGCTATGGGAGACATCCAGGGTCATGCTGTGCATGTCATTAGGGGTCAAGGGTGTAAAGGTCAGCTCCATACACTTTGTGGTATCTGAGACTGGACAAAAATGGTGTTGCTGTGTGATGCTTGTGAGAAAACCTTCTCCTGGTTAAGGAATGTGCTTACGGTATTTAGATCTTTGATTTTTCGGATATTTTGTATATAACTCTTGATGACAGTTTGGTTAGTCTTTTGGTTATGAATTTGGCTTGATTATTTTAGCTATTTTTTGTGTCCTGATCCTCCTCAATAAAATTCTCATTTTTTCATTCTGAGAAGGTACAGTTGCTGGTTATATGATTTAGATGGCACGTGGTGTGTAAGTATTGCATCTATTTAAGATGGAGGCATGTTCTGTTTAGCACACAAACTATACATTTTCAAGGAAACACTCATTGGTTTTCTTTTTGGACACTGATTTAAGGTGGTTATTGTGATGTTTTGGTCATTTGGACTTTTGTTACTGAGACCCACTTGTTTGACTGTTCTTTGGAAAATTTTGAACGTTGAGCATACCACCCTGACATCGTAAATACCAACGTCAGCCGTCAGATAGTAGCAATAGATGCTATCACCATAAACAAAATGTCCACGGCTGGGACATCTCATATGAACTGGCTAATCTCCTGATAGAATCCTGACACAAAATAGGGATGTAAAAAGAATAATGAATGAATAATATGAAGGAAGAATCAAAACCAAATATGTACATACATAAAATAATACACAAAACAAAATGAAGATTAAATGTAATTCAGTCTAGAGTCAAAAGGAAAGTTACCTTGAAGAAATAATCATTTGTGAGAAAGTGTGCATTTGGAAAAAGGACAAGCCACACCAGCTGAGTAATAAAGACACAACGGTTAAAGGAGGCCCAGTGGGGCAGCAGCAATGTTTACATATTTTGGAGATGTGTAAATGTCTGAATTTGCAGAACAATAAAAGTCCACGAGCAGCCATGTCACAAGTGTCTGGGTTTTCTGAATACATTGCCCTGTTTGACTTCACTGCTCTTTCCATCCATTCTGTCAATGGCCTTCTGACAGATATGAGTTTACTTCCCTATTTTCATTATTTTAGATGTTTTAATATGTACAGTATCAATTCATTGCATACTTCTTGTCATTATAACTACTGTAACTGTTCTCGTAACTGGCAAAAAGTGTTTGAATTTCTGACTGCGCCTGTTCAGTCTGATTTGCTTCTTCAGGAAACCTCTGGAACCAATTTAAGCAGCACTTTTAAGGGAAGACACACAAAGGATCTTCAGTATACTGCTATTCTTTCTTTAACTGCATTCCTTTGATTCACATTTTTATCTGTGTTGATGTTTTCTATGATTCTGCTGTAATTACAATACTTCAGGCTTTCAGTGTTTCTTTTGCTGCAATGGACACCTGCAATTACTGTGCTGTATCAAGTAGAAGAAGCTAAAATGGAAGCATGTGGAAAAATAAATTACCAGGGCAGTAAAAGGAACTTAAGCAAACAAAAAGAAAAGATTTTGTTTTGGCACACATTTCAGAGACACACAACCATCCATCCATTTTGTTATTTCATGTTAGCAGTGGATGAGAAGTTTAATACATTAAGAGCACCTTGAGGCCTAGTGACAAGAACATTGGTGTTGAAACTACAACATTTTACCTAGGTTTTCCATCTCTGTCTTTATTTCTAAGCCCATAATTTTAACCCTAAAACATATGCAAACTGCTGGATTGCCATATAGAACTTGTGTAGCACCTCAATGTGTTGTTGACTATAGAAAACTACTAAGTAAAATGAAGTATGCTTGTTGTTTTATGAGAGATGTGGCTATTAATTAGCACCCGTGTCTCCCAGCTCTACACAGGTTAATTTCCTAACCAAATCAATGTCTTTCATTTTCCCTGGGAGTTTTCTCCAGGTACTTTGGTTTCCTTGCAGATTTGGTAGCCTAGGGATTCTAAATTGACCCTGTATCAGAGGCTATGTGTAGCTTGTTATTAACTTGCATCATATTCAGTAGTAGTTACTAACTTCGTAAAGTAAACGTTTATTGAAGCAAAGGGTGTGGGGATCACAGTGGCTCACAAATGGGTGGCTGAGCATTTATTATTATTAATAATGTATTAATTATGAATATACCGATTGTCTAGTTATCTCGATAAAGTTCACAGCACTTTCTCAAATTGGGCCAGATTTTGCTTTAATGGATTCAGTTATAAAAGAACTTAAACTACACATTCAATAGAGCCAGCAGAACATTCTGCACCACAATTAGAAAGCTCAGCTTTAGTGATTTATAAATCTGAAATCTGCCTCTCTCTCTCTCTGTTTTGGATGGAGTCAACTCAGCTCCCTTTCATCTAAAGAGCTTCAGATTTCTGCTGCAGTGATGCAAGGCGCCATTAAACTTCATTCTTTGGTGCGTAAATCTAATTTTTCACACATGTTGCAGTTTGAACACTTTCCTGTTTCTATCTCAGACTACCCTCTGGCAGAAAAAACGCATGTGTATAATAACACTCTGGTCTAACATTCATTCCTCTGGTTACTGAAACAACCTTTAAAAAATAAAAAATAAAAAAAATCCTCAGGGGTTGAAATGAGACACAAGGCTACAGCCTCAGCCTCAAATTTATGCATGGCTTGCATTGAGTAATGGCAGATTTGTTTTAATGATTCACTCAAATTTAGCAATTGCAACTGTTTGGACTCTTCAAGGCAATGGCAAGCAGACAATACATCAGCCATTAAAGTACTTTTTATATTAGTTAAACAATCCCGAATTTATCAGATGTGCTGCCTACACGCTGCTTCTGGTTCACGTCCCTGTAAGGCTAAATCAGTAAGATGGCTGATCAGTAACTGAGCAAATTCCTCATCTTCGTTTACGTGATGGTCTCGGATTCAGGATCATTCATATGCATCTTAGCGTTGGGTTTTACCAGGAAACTAGCAAGCCAGTTAATCTTCTTATATAATACGCTACCATGGCTGTCCGTTTATCTGTCCAGGGTTTTAAATCACCTGTAGCTCACAAACCGTTTGACCGATTGACCTGAAATATGGTATACATATACTACATGTATATATATATATAGGTGGAGTGATGGCACTAAGGCTAGGGATCTGCACTGGCAATCGGAAGGTTGTCAGTTCGAATCCCGTAAAATGCTAAAAGGGACTCTGCTCTGTTGGGCCCTTGAGCAAGGCCCTTAACCTGCAAATGCTAAGCACTTTGAGTAGTGAGAAAAGCGCTATATAAATGGAAAGAATTATTATTATTACGTGATGTCTACTATCTGCTTTTGGGGTGATTATTGACCTCCAGGGTCAAAGTCAACCCAGGAAGGTCAAGGTCAAAAATCAAATAACCTGTAGCCTGAAATGTGGTACATTGAAACTCTGCACTACAGCTTTATATTAAAAATGAAGAGTTTTGGAATTATTACTCTTTTTATTTTTATTTTATTTTATTGTGGAATCAACTCTCTGCAGCGGGCAGCAGGGCGGCCGTGTGGCACATGTGTACAGCCTCCATTCTCATTCCCTACCACCTTTGCCGTCCTTACCCTACCTCTTCATATTTTAAATCACTCTTGAAGCAGATTGAAGACTTGAGTGCCAGCTTAAGTGAAAAATTAAAGAAAACGTACTAAGTAATTGCAACACAAACACTGACTTAATCAGTTTTAACATGAAAAGAAGCCGACCAGAGAAGAGAAGAAACGGCCCGCTAGGGTGGAGAAAAGAAGAGCTGCTTAGGAAGAAGCAAGCACATCAACCTCTGAGCATACGAATGGTAAATGTACAGAGAAAGAAAGTCAAGTGTATTCACTGCATGTTATCATGCAGTGCGCCGTTACTGGTACTTAAATAAAAACCGAATAAACTTAATAATGACTTGTCGTGTACCAAAATAAAACAAAACCATGGAAACCTATAAAGTAGTGCTTAGTGCAGAAGTAAATTGCAACAAAGGAAACAGAAAACAATTTTGGTTAAAATATACAATTAATAGGGAACAACCTAGAGGGAAAGGGTTTGTTATAATATGATTACCTTAGCCATATAGAACTTGTGTAGGTATTCATAACTACTGAACTCAACGGCCATGTTGCTGAAAAACTGTATACAGTCTGTGTTGCTGATGTACAGCACAAGAGCCATCATAATACTATTGCATATTTACAAACACTCCCAGGTC
Source organism: Erpetoichthys calabaricus (assembly GCF_900747795.2). NCBI lineage: Eukaryota > Metazoa > Chordata > Cladistia > Polypteriformes > Polypteridae > Erpetoichthys > Erpetoichthys calabaricus. The sequence goes on along the minus strand of NC_041400.2, from coordinate 39,596,938 downwards.
CGATGGCATGGTTAGAGATTATAGTGAAGTTAGTGACATATTAAAAAAAAATACTTATTTGTGGACATGAGGTCTATTTATTACTATTATCCTTGAGGGAATCATGGGAAAATACAGTGTATGTAATCACTTGACATGCAGTTAAATATTTACTTTCTAGTGTGCTCCAGTTGAGGATTTTTTAGAAGTAGGATGCATATGCATCCTATTTTATTTGAAAAATCCTGTGTAGAACTCTGCACTAAAGACTTGTTCTAAACTTACGGCAAGCCAAATTAACATCTAAGGATATCCTGAAATTAATTTCAGACATCTTAAAGTGCTGTGTACTTCTTAAGGTATCGGAAACTTGCTTGAAAAGATCTTGAAATATGTTCCTTTAGATTTTACGACATCTGCAATACATTACGAGATATCTCAAAGTCACTCTTTGGAAAATGTCCTGTTCATTCAATGGGATTTCCTGATGCAAGCTGAATTAACATTTAAAGATTTCTGCAATGTGCATGTTAAGATATCTGTAAATACATTTTAGATATATTGAAATTGATGTATTTTGAAATATGTCAAATAGATTTCCTGATATTCTGAAATGAGATTGACTGTATATTTTGAGATATCTGAAATGCATTTCAAGAGATACTGAAATAACTTTCTGAGCATTTTGAGGTATATTAAAATATGCCTGTTAGGCAGTTTGAGATATCTAAACTATATTTCCAGATATCTTAAAATAACTTCCTATGCATTTCAAGATATCTCAAAATCACTTCCTGTCAAATCTCCTATTGTTTCAATAAAATGTCATGACTAGTTTAAGATATCTTGAAATGAAAAGGAACTAGTTTTGAGATATCTTGAAATAAGCATGATATTGCAAGGCAAATTTAACAAAGTGCATATTAATAGTGCATTTTGAAATGCACAGGAAGTTAGTTTAAGATATTTGAAAATGTATTTAAGATCATTTGAAATGGACTTGCAATATTATGGCATGCTGAATTAACATTTAGAGATATCTCAAAATCCATTTGAAGGTATCTGAAAATGCATTTGAAATATCTCAAGGATATCTGAAATTCATTTTGAGATAGATAGATAGATAGATAGATAGATAGATAGATAGATAGATAGATAGATAGATAGATAGATAGATAGATAGATAGATAGATAGATAGATAGATAGATAGATAGATAGATAGATAGATAGATAGATAGATAGATAGATAGATAGATACTTTATTAATCCCAAAGGGAAATTCACAGATATCTCTAAATGTGGCTTGCCATATACAGCTGTATTTTAAGATATCTTGAAATGTATTTGAAATATCTCAAAATGCACAGGAACTTACTTCAAGAAGTCTTGATTGCATTTGAGAAATACTGATATGCATTTCAGATGTCTTGAAATAAACAGTGTATTCGTTTTTATGATATTTTATATTTGAGTTATCTTAAAATGCATTTAAGATGCAGTATATTATGAGAACTCAAGCAAAATGACACCTTTTATTGGCTAACTGAACAGATTACAATATGCAGACTTTCGAGGTTAGCTCAGGCCCCTTCTTCAGGCAACTTGTAATTGAGATACAGTATATTGAAATAGACAATTATCTGTAATTAATTTTAAAACATCTTAAATACATTTTCAAATATCAGGAAATGTATTTTGCGATATCTCTAATTGTTATTTTGGCTTGCTATATAGAGAATTTAATGGCCATTACATTCTTTAATGAAAAACTAATAATTCTTTTGTGTTTCTTTTTGTGAACACCTCAGACCATTAGTCTGTGGCATGATACACACATTCTATTTATACCTCATCATAAATGCATGAACAGATTTTCTTCAATAAAATATACAGATATTTTCTCAGAAATTCTGTTTTTGGTTTCTCCTGCGTCTTCAAGGTCTTCAATACAAGAGATATAAAGCTTAAATAGAAACAGTTATCACACAAAAGTGTACACATCATTTCTTGTGGTCATGGTAGATCTGTTCTGTGGAGCCTTCTAATACAATTTCTGAAAATGGATGGATGGACTAATATAAATGAAAGTTAAAAATTCCTCACTGAGGCAGGATTTGGTAGAGCAGGTTCTCTGCCTTTCTTTTTTCTTCCAAATAAGCATGTGTTCGCTCTTCTACCAGCTTCTCTAGATTGTTTGCATACTGCTCCATTCGTGACAGGAGGTTGTCCAGAATGCTTGTGGAACCCTCCCTGCAATATAAAGCATACAAATATGTTGACAGTCCTGAAAACAAAATAATATTCTAAAGATCAGAAGCATATTTTATTTAATTAACACAAGATCTGGTTATTTTTCTTTTAATATAAGGAATTACCCAAAAAACTACAGCCTGCCCTTCTCAGATTCGATATCAGACCTTGCTTTCCAGGCAGGTGGCCAACCTGGCAATGTATGGTGCTCCTCTGGTTTTGTCTATTTTATTAGATGTTCAGGCACAGAAGATGCTGTAAAACAGCAGCATTTTGAATTTGATTCTTTATTTATAATAGTGTTTAGTTTAACGAAGCACTTTGGAATCTGATATTGCAGGGATATGTGATGTGAAAGAGGACACTCTTATTTATAAGTGGAATTTCTAATAGTCATTAAAAACTATAGAAATGCAACTTTTCTAAAACACTGATGATGATTACTTATAATTAGAGTGTTGAAAAAAAATTTTGAAAAAATTATAATCCATCCATCCATCCTTTTTCTCAATTAATTTTATACAGAGCAGTGTGAGCATAAGTTTGGACATAATTCAGGAGCCAACTCTGGTCAGAATGTTAGTCGAGCACAGGGAACACACACTCGCACTCACTCATCATCCACCCATCTGTTTTATTAGCCTTTTTTTAATAGTGCAATTGAAGGAAAGACTCCATCAGATGTAAGACAGAAGTGAGGTTTGGACAGTACACCAGTCTGTTACTCACACACACACACACACACACACACACACACCAAGGGTCACTCACACAAGGCCTTTTTAAATTTTCCAGTCAGTCTAAACTGTACGTCTCTGGGGTGTGAGAGTAATCTCAACTGGCTGAGTTTATTTGCTGTAGATTATCTGGTTAAGTTTACGGAAAGACATGCTTCCCACATCTCGAAGATTTGAGCTGTTTGTTTCTGGTCCTATAGGTGCCCAGAGATGCTCAGGCTATCTCCACTCATTTTTGGGGAATTGTTTGTTCCAAGGTCCCCTCATATTTTTAGCCTGTTTAAATGGTGTATGTTTTTTTTATGGGGAAGCTAGATCCTCTCTGCTTGGCTTTTCTCTCCCTTTTAAATTACTGAAGGTTGGGTAACCTACCTGCAAAGTGTTCAGGATTGTAAGGTGCTCCAAAAAAAACATACGGAACCAGGGTCTAAGCACTGAGTCAATAATTGTGTTGCCACAGTACCAACAATTACACCGGACAACAACTTTTTTTAGCAAATATTTTACTTCCTGAAAAATGTTTGATGATTATGAGAAACAGTTTGAAGTTGATCTCAGATATCATGTTTTATGGGCATATCACACAGGAATTTGGAGAAATCATGAAATCAACATTTATTGAATTTAGTGTGTTTAATCACTTAATGATGCTGACACATTGCACTAGTTCTCTTGAGCTAAAAATGTTTTGCTGCTGAATTACGTTTGTACTCAGCCTCTGATGCTTCTTGTTTATGTGTACAACAATAGTAAGCAAACACTGATGAATTCCACTTGCACTGATATCGTTTTACAATCATTGCAATGTCCTGGTGAAACCTTTCATGTTTTACACTGACTGTGCCAAGATTAGCAGGGAATTAGCAGAAAATTAAACTTTAAGGACATGTCGCACTTCATGGTCTTGTATGCTTGTTGGACACAATTTGCTGCTCTGTAGCTGCCAAGAAAATTCTCAAAACATCCTTGAATGCTGTCTTCCAGCCCCACTAGCAGATATTTAAACCCCTTGTCATTGATGATGTGTCTGACTTGTGAACGGACATAATAGCCTTCGTCAATCTTGCTGTCAGTTACTCACGGTAACATCTGTCTCAGATATCGTTATCCTTCAACTTTCTTGTTCATCACTTTCACAAAATATTTTTGATCTGTCGAAGAAGAAGTAGAAATATCTTTGTTGGGTGGACAAGTGGTTTATGTGCCACATGTTTCTGCCCTGGAACCAAATGCTTTCAGATTGGCCAATTATTTTTAACATAATGAGGCTCTTTAGAGTGGCTCTTTGCAAATGAAATAACAGCACTTGGTATATCTGAGCAGCATTCCCAGTAGCAGGTTCACTACTTTTAGATCACCACAGGTGTTCCAGTTACAATTACTGTACTGTATATGTACTTTATATTGTAACTGCCCAAGAGGAAGGACAGGCATCCTGGCCAAGGTGGAGAATAATTTCTTGCCCAGATGGGAGGCCAGAGTGGAAGGAGAAACGAGCATGTTAGCTGGATGACGAATCTGCTCCTTGTCTGGCCAGCATCAAATAAATGATGGACTAATGGAGGCGAGGAGCAGTTCTATCCCCCATACAACAGGTGGCAGTGGTCAGTTTGTACACCTGCAGGGGTTTATGGAATTTGGAGGCTGGAAGTGAAATCCTGTCTGGGTCCCTGGGTGCTGTTAGAGGGGGCCGTCGGGGAAGGACCTCCCTGGTTTCCATATGACCCAGAAGTGCTTCCAAGAGGACATGCTGTGGCACTGCAAGCATTCCCAGGTCCAGCTTAAAAGGAGCCCACCACCTCACATAGGGCAGCCAGAGTCAGGAGGCAGCTGATGGCACTCAACTGGAGGTGGAAGCTGGAATAAAATCTGTTTGTTTGGAGTATTTGGCTGGTGTTTGTCTTAAAAAATTGTTGGTGAAAAATAAAAATGTAGTGTTACGTGTGAATTGTGTTATGCGATATTGTGTCTGAGGTTTGGGGCTCAGTGGAGTCCCCTTGTGGCCACAGAATATTTATAATATGTGAGGAAATCACAAAAATAGGTGATTGCAATGAGATGGTATGTGGTAGGAGAATCAACATTAACACTGTTTACGTTGTATATAGCGCCTATCATATTATTATGATTTCAGCTAGAACAATCAGTCAATGCCAAAAAAATGATTTAGTAATTATATAATGATACATGAAATATCCAGTGTGAATGGTTTTCATTTTTCTCAAATATGTTATGATTGTTGCAATTTTAAAGTCCTTTCATTTTAAATAGTTTCAGTGGCTTCTTAAATATGTCAAAATTAATTAATGTCACGGTCTTACTGCTTTTCCTGGTACGTGTCAGGGTGTTGACAGGCTGAACAGACCTGACCAGACTTCACTATCCCCAGCTACATCTTCATGTATTTCCAGTCATGTCAGTAGTTACTCTTGAGGAATTCCTAAGTGTTCCCTTGGCTAAATTTCAGACCAGAGTGCCTGATGCCCATTTGTGGCTCTTCCTACTGTACACCTTTCTTGAGTTGTCCAAGAGATATCTTATTTCTATGCTCAAACAAACGCAACTGTCATTTCGAAGTACTGAGCAGCTATGGCTGCTCTACTCCAACGTAATCCATGATTCTTCAGCTCCTTACTCTGTGATGAAGGATAAGCACTCTAATCCTGGAACATCCTAGAAGAAGGCTGGATTTCTTTTGGATGTGGGATGTGCAGATCACCTCATAAATCGAGATCTCTGTTTAATGACAAAGCTTGTGCTTCCTCTACCTGAACAGCATAAGCAATTATACTACTGATGCACTTAATCTGATGGTCGACTTCATAATCCTCCCCTGCCTCATTTGTAAACTAGCCCCCAAGATCTTTGTAGTCCTCGACTGCAAGGTCCAGCTGACCACACACATTTAGCTGAGTGCTAGTATTTTTTGGAATGAATAATTGCCTTTGATTTGGAAGTGCTGATTTTCCAAACCACTTCGCATTTACAGTAGATGAAATCCACACAAATGCATTCCACATATCACAGCCAGATAAGGCCAAAAGAACAACACTGTAAGATACTCTCTACCCCTTGTTTTATCTTGATACTCTTTTCATAAAAAATCAGACAGGATGGGAGGTAGGATGCACCTTTTTCCTGCACTCATCATAAAGGGAAGAATGTGAGCACAGTTATAACTTCATATGCTCATGAACCGAATGCCGTTTGAACAGCAGGCCTAGAATCCCATACTCTTGATTATTGTCTAGTAAAATACTCTGGGGAGCACAGTCATAAGCCTCCTCTAGTTTTCCAAAAATTGTTTATACAAGACAGGTAATAAACTCTCATGATGCATCTAGTTATGCAAAAACATGGCTCCTTGGCCTGGATGTAAGTCACAATGCAGTATTCATCAGTAATAAGTATCTGTATGCAACACCAAACTATTGTTGGCATCACTATTGTCTGGTATGGGCTTTTCCTGGGCCGTTAAGTGTTGTTTTTGTGGTGGTTTTGGAAATAATTGGTATGACTCTAGCTGGCCAATCCAGACATAATACCTGAATTTTCCAAGCAAGACTAAGATAACATGTTAACCAAAACACCCTAAAAATATCCATCTTTTTGATCTCATCCAACATTTCAGCATTGTCATTATAGAGCTTCATAACAATGCAGTGACGTGGGCCAAAATAATTGATCCAGTTTCAACATATGCTACTGGTACTACTCTCATGAGGATGCTTCCCCCCCTGTTCATGAGCTCATTAAAGTGTTCCCTGCATCTGTGGACATTGTCCACAGTTTAGGTCAGTATCTCCTGAGCTTTGCAAGGACCAATTAGAGGCTGCCTAAAAGAACTTTTCAAATGCCTCCCACATCCTGTCCTTCACTACCGTAAGCTATTATGCTATTGGTCCATGAGTTTCTCTCCATCAAAAATGACTTCACACCCACTACTAACGTTGCATGGAAAGTCTGTTTTTTATCATTCTGGTTCCCTTGTCATTGGTGTCCAATAACAGGTTCTAGAACTGGTATTATTGCCAGAGCTCCTCATAGTCACCTTTACTGCTGAAGTCTTCTATAGCCTACATTTGAACTCCATGAAGCCGAGAGTTTAAGTTTTGCCAAACACAGAATTCCCAGCAGACTAATATATTGCTAAATAATTCACTACCAGGAAACACTTTTGTGAAATTAAAAGAAAAGCACTCTGATGCCTTAAGCATTTAAAATGAACACCTGCATCCCCCCTCATTCATTGGTCCTGAGCTCAGCCCAGTAATAGCTTATTCATTGGAGAAATGTAGCATTTTTACGTGATATCAACTGTGCAAAGTTTGCTAAAAGAAGTGTGTAATTAAAGATTACAAGTTGCAGAAAAACAAGTGAAACCATTATCAGGAAGAGACTATGCCTTGGACTTGTGCATTTCCAATGTACTGTTTCACAGACTGTCACTAAATAATTACAAGGTACTCCAATTTGAGGATATAAATATAAATGTAACAATAGGATGTGAGTCTACAATTCAAATGCTCATTCGCATTTGAGCTCATTCTGTTTTAGTTCATGAGACTTATAGTAAAAATATATGTGTTTTAGGCATTATGAGCATATGATTGGATGACTTCAAATGTAGGTTATGCAATACAAGATTTTTGTTGGTTACTATAGACATATCAAAAACTGTTTAATCTCTGTTCTGCATTAAAAGTTTTTTTTCTTTAAAATTTAATGTATTTCCTTAAAATACATTAGGTAATTAAAATATAAAAATAATATCACTTTTGGATGTAGCGTTTCTTTAAAATGACCTTCTTGTCCATTGGTGCAAGTTCCAAATGTACAGCACTCATCTGGGAAATTAATAGGTGGGGCAGACCCAGAGCAAGACTTAAATCACATGATCTAGGGCTGACTTCTGATTGGCTTCCATCCTAGGGGACTCTTGCAAAATTGCCACCCTGTTAAAGCTGTGCTGGAATCCTGTAACATTTAACAGTTAAAACCAGACTTGGTGTTATATATCCAGCTCTCCTTTCATACATGATCACTTGTTATTGCACTGAGGCCACCTCTCAAGGTCTCATTGTCAGAAAGTGTATATTTTTGCATATGTCCCATGCCACGTTCCCAGGTTTCATCTGTGCACTTTGACTGAAGAAGCATATCCTAGGCCACCTGTTTCATATTTATTGGCAGTTTTCTTTAAGATTAACCCTACATCAGAAATACTCTTTAACCGTAGACTATGCCTTTTTTTCACTGTACAATGTAAAACAGCATATTATTGTAAAACAGCACATTAATAACTCCCACTTACTTGTTAAATTTCCTGATGAATATTTTAATTTGACTGAAATCTGGACGTTCTGCTGGCTCCTCAGCCCAGCATCTCTCCATTAATAGAGCCAGCTCTTCACTATGCAAATTAATGTCGATGGTTGGTCGAAAATAAGGCTTCTGCCCATTCCTGACTTTTTGAACGATCTCTGAAAATGGATAAAACAGAGTTTTCTTGTCACTTTTTGTACCTACAAGGGTGTATTATTGAAAGCATTCAAATCTGCTGCTCTTTGCCTCTGTTGCAGGGATATGAGTCATCCTGCCAAGTTTTGTACTGAATGGTATTTAAAACTTCACAGATAAACCGGAGGAAAAATGCATGAAACTGGATTCATTTTGTCGCAATTATTGTGAATGTTAACTTGGCTTGCCATAAATTTAATCTGTTTGATTTAATGTAAAATATCTAAAAGACATTAGAATATTGTGTAATATAGAGACAAAATACTCAAATGTTTCACAGAATGTTCTGTAATGAATAATTAACTCATTATGTCATTTATGTTTTTATATACACTTTTTTTAAACAGCAGAATATATTGAAAGTCATCTCCAGAATCAAAAAATACACAACTGTGCTACAATTCATTTCTTTCAACGCGTATAAACCTTTGTTGTTCAGGCAGCTTAAATTCTTGTGCTGAGACAAGATATAAGGCCTGCACAAGCCATCAAAAGCCCACTGTATGAAAAGGCTGCATATTTTATTCTTCTCTACAAATGCAAGGGAAAAAACATAGAAGAAAAGGAAATATCTAAAACCCGCTGTGGTCCAAAATAAATGTATATGCCCCTGTCTGCCTAGTGGAGTAGTTTATCTGCTTACCCACTAAAGTATCAAGCATGGCTCTTGTCAGCTCTGAAATTCTTCCCTGAAATCTGATGACTCACCACTGATCCTAAACTTAAAACTCCAAGGGAAGACTTCATTCCAGCAGAAAGAATGCACCCTTTATCACACATCCCCTGCGCTGACCTAAGGGGGAGACTCTCCCATGAAAACTGGATGTAAGGAGGATCGTTACTCCCAGGTTTTGCTCTACCATTTAATGAGTTACAATACACTGGGACGTCCCTTTTGCTTTACTGAAGAATGCCTTGTAGAAGCAGTTATTTAATTTTAGTTCTGCCTATGCATTTGGGCACTTCAAACCAGTTGGGACAGAACTATTTGGGTGGGCTTCTTAGCTAACCAAAATATGCATTTCAACAGTGTGTGGGCCATGTTACTAATGATAGTGAAGGAGAGACAACTTCTTCTGGAGATCTGGAGCAGAAGAGGGAATGGCTATTTGGAACACAGAATGGCCCTCACAAAAAAGAGCACATCATTGGTTTGTTTTTATGAGTGGCAGAGAAGGTGAAAGGTCACAAGTCTGTGCTCTGAATAGTCCAAGAGCACACAAATGCAGCATTAGCTTGTGTATGGCTGCTAGTCATGCTGCTATTCCAGAGGTCATGACCTGTGATGTCACTGAAAAGAGGGTATGAAATGGTCATGCACTTCCTAATTATCTGAAATTGGATAGAATTACTTTACATATTGCAGTAGTTTGCTTTGCTTTGTGCTCATTTTGATTTTGTGAAATACAGACTTCCTGCTTTAGGTTTCTTGATGATGTTTTCTGATTTCTGATTGGGATTTGGTAAAAGAAATGTCATCCATCCATCCATCCATTTTCCAACCTGCTGAATCCGAACACAGGGTTACGGGGGTCTGCTGGAGCCAATCCCAGCCAACACAGGGCACAAGGCAGGAACTAATCCTGGGCAGGGTGCCAACCCACCGCAGGACACACACAAACACATCCACACACCAAGGCCAATTTAGAATTACCAATCCACCAAACCTGCATGTCTTTGGACTGTGGGAGGAAACCGGAGCGCCCGGAGGAAACCCACGCAGACACGGGGAGAACATGCAAACTCCACGCAGGGAGGACCCGGGAAGCAAACCCGGGTCCCCAGGTCTCCCAACTGCGAGGCAGCAGCGCTACCCACTGCGCCACCGTGCCACCCAAGAAATGTCATGTATACTTAATTTTTCATCTTACATTTCATCTTCTGATCACTATTTAAAATTATTTCTGCTTTTAATACCAAAGGCATAACAAGTGCAAAATAAGATCTATAGTCAAGGGAATGCCTTAATTGGACATTCTTAACCAAACAGTCAGTCACTTTCTAACCCACTTAGTCCTGAACAGGGTCGCGGTGGTCTCCTGTAGCCTATCCCAGTGAGCATACGCAAGGAATAATCCCTGGAAATCGTGCCAGTCCATCGCAGGGCAAACACCCACACAACAAGCACACACAAGGGCCAATTGAGGATCTCCAATTTCACCTAACCTGCCTTTCCTTTGACTGTGGGAGAAAACCAACATAGACTGGAGGGGAACATACAAACTCCACACAGGGAGGACCCGGGACAAGAACTCTGGTCTCCTTAATGTGAGGCAGCAGCGTTACCACTGTGCCACCATCCTGCCCACCTAACCAAGCAAAAACATTTAACTCTATCTGGAGAGAGAGTCTTTCATTTATATTTTAGGTAAAGTTCCATCCAAAATTACTGTAGCCCCTCACTCTTAAATAACATGTTGTCTAGAACATTACAAGATTGATCAATGTTTAGGGTGGTGTCCATATTATCCAGCACAACATTGGAAAACGTCATTAAAGATGTAACACCAAGACCATACAATATAAATGAAAATAAAGAAAGAAATTTAGACAATGCAAAAAAATCCCAGATTTCACCAAAATACATAAAACAAATGTAAATTATGATTTAGTCTAATTCTTGAATGCTTACGTATCCAGTTAGTCAGTCAGTCATTATCCAACCCGCTATATCTTAACACAGGGTCACGGGGGTCTGCTGGAGCCAAATCCAGCCAACACATGGCGCAAGGCAGGAAACAAACCCTGGGCAGGGCGCCAGCCCACTGCAGGGCACACACACACACCAAGCACACACTAGGGACAATTTTGGATCGCCAATGCACCTAACCTGCAGGTCTTTGGACTATAGGAGGAAACCCACGCAGACACAGGGAGAACATACAAACTCCATGCAGGGAGGTCCTGGGAAGCGAACCCAAGTCTCCTTACTGCAAGGCAGCATGCTGCCCACTTACGTATCCAACAAAGCAAAAAAAACACAAAAAAAACCCCCAAAAACCAGGACCTGGGGTTTTTACCTGAGCTTCCATTTCGAGAAAAAATCAGAGGGAATCATTTTTGGATTTCAAAGTGAAATTTCTCTGTGCTGGGGAAGTGGCTTCTAACACCTTCACTGACTAGATGAAGAAGTGCAGCCTGTGGGCTGCTATTGACACATTGGACATTGGAGATGGTCAACAACATATGAGAAATAGTTTCTAACATTTTGCTAAGTAGTTTCAAAAGTGAATAAACACTGCAATATAGAAAGACTATCCAGTTTATGAATGTTTCCCCTGATCCTGGAAAGTTGCATTCTTCATATGATTTTGCTTATCTGAATTGATTTTGTGCTGAATTTGAAGCAAAATCTCTTGGGAAAGAACTTTGGGAAAATGTATATGGTCCTTTGCATGGCATACAAGATGAATCATTTTGGGCAAAACCTAGTATCATCATGTGCCAGATAAATCAGGCATTTTATCATCTAAACCTAAAACTTTCACATGTCATGTTTGCAAATATATAAAAAATACAAAACCAAAGTCATTTTAATGAGAAAATGGACATCATGCTTTATATTGGTAAGATTACCTTTTGGGCTGAGATCCATTCCCTCTATGTAAAATGGTCCATTTCTCAGTGCAATCTCTTGCAGGATTATTCCAAAGCTATAGATGTCACCTTTCTGGGTTCCTTGAGGAGGTGTCCTTCCATATCCCAGCAATTCTGGAGCTGTCCAAAGTTTTTCTGAGATAGAAGAAAGGAAGAATGAAAGGTCATGGTGCAGTTACTCAGCCAAGGTTAATCCTGTATAGTATCTTACATGTCAAGAACTTTCACCAGAGGAAGCCCGCAGCTATTCTGAGCCGTGGCAGAAGCAAAGTGTTTAATCATAGAATAAAGAAAAGAGATTGTCCTTAAAAGAAAAGTACAGCAAAAGGATCAGGAGATGAATGGCAAGACAAAGAATGATCAAAATTGAATGAAGATTGCTTGCAACAAGGTCAACATAATCAAAGTCAAAGATATTATGAATACCAATATCATAGTCAAAATATGTTGCAATGTCACAGATTAAAAAAAAACAATAAAACAGTACAAGCAAAAAGTCAGTACATTATCTCAAACTACCATGGCAACGCTCGGTCAATTTAGAAGTTTCAAATAACATAACAAACATTCTGGAATTAGTAGTCATAAAGTAGAAGTTCTTCCTAAATAGGATGTCAGTCCATTTCAGAGCACTAATTTATGCTTAGGATGAAAGAGGAGGACGGCAATATCCACACAAAAGGGCCACACAGTTCAGGCCAGAGTTTACAGTCTGTGTCTTGGAGTTCTGTAACACCAGCACTGCCCAATGAATCATCGTGTCACCTCTTAAAACCTACAATATTTAAAACTGGACATCCGGCTTACAATTCCGATATATGTTTAAACAAGCATATTTTAAAATTCTTCTTCTTACTAGCATACAATGCATGTGTGTCTTCACTTTCACAGGGAGACCTGAAACTTGCCAGTCCATAATCTGTTATCTTTAGAACAAAGCGGCTGTCGACAACACAGTTTGATGACTTCAGATTGCCGTGAAATCCAATGTAGCTGTTGTGCAAAAAGGTCATCCCCTAGAAAATGAAGGGAAAAGAACAAAATCAACAGGTGCTTCATTTTAATTACACAAAGTACTATCAAAAAACTTACTGTTACAAACAACCTAACATTAGTATCTTTCTCAATTGACATTTTATGAGGATCCAATCTAAAAAGCTTCAAATCTGATATTGCCATTTATCTCAATAATGGACAAACTTGTTGGTAAACCTCCATGAAAGAAGAAGAACCCACAATTGTCTCTGAAATAACTCGAAGCTGGCCAAAAACATGGCACCCATTATTGTTTATTTTATATTTAACAAATATAAAATCAGACCTAGCTTTTGAGTTTTGATTCAACAGAACACTCCAAATGATAACACAGATGAAGATGGCATGGACAAAAATGATGGGAGCCTTAAGCTAATATTTAGAGGCAGTCACTGCAAACAAGTGATTCCTGGAGCTCTCAATGAGACCTCTGAGACCCACTCGTCCTGAGCAAACTACCTCACTGGGTCAGGTTTGAAAGAGGGGCCTTCTACAGACGACATGTTTCAGTTCTTTCTATAGATGTTTGATTGAGTTCAAGTCAGGGCTCATAGAAGGCCACTGCATAATATGCCACTGTTTTGTTCTCAGCCATTCCTGGGTGCTTTCAGTAGTGTGTTTTGGCTCATTATCCTGTTCGAGGATCCATAACCTGTGACTGAGACAGGGCTTTCTGACAGTGGGCAGTACGTTTTGCTCTAGAATGTCTTGATAGTCTTGAGACTTCATTGTTCCCTACACAGACTCAAGGCACCTTGTGCCAAACGCAACACAGAAGCCCCAAAACATAAGTGAACCTCCTCCATGTTTCACAGCAGATTGGTTGTTGTTTTCTTTGAAAGCTTTTCGTCTGTGTACATATACCTTATGTGACTATCCATAACGTCCCAGTTTTGTCTCATCTGTCTTAAAGACATTCTCCCAGAAGCATTGTGGCTTCTCAATATGCATTTTAGCATATTGCAGTCTGACTTTTTTATGTTTTTCTTTCAACAGTTGCGTCCTCCTTCTTCCATTGAGCCTACTGTCACTCAATAATTGACAGATGGTGCGATCAGACACTGATGGACCTTGACTTTGAAATTCAGCTTGTATCTCTTTGGAAGTTATGCTTGGCTTGTAGTCTACAATTCTCATTATCCTTCTGCTCATTCTGGGGTCAAATTTCCTCTTGCAGCCAAGTTCAGGAAAGTTGGCAAAAGTTCTGTGGAGCTTAAACTTCTTAATAATATTTGCAACTATAGTCACAGAAACATCAAGCTGCGTGGAGATTGTTTTAACAGCCTTTGCCTTTAATATACATGTCTATAATGTTCTTTATAATCTCCTCAAATAACTCTCTCCTTTGCTTTCTCTGGTCCATGCATGTTCAGTGTGGAATACACGATAATACCAGACAGCAGAGTGATGACTTTTCTCCATTTGATTTGGCTGAATGATTGATTGCACATTGATCTTTTCTAGAGGTACCAACAAATGTGTCCAGGCCATTTTAGAACATCTTTGTGGAATAAGCAGTACTTGATCTCTTTTCACACTTGCTTTGCTTTACTTGACGACATATCAAAGGTATACAAGTACAGTATACACAAGACAACTGCTTTTCATTTAATCACTTTTCAGGAGGCACACAGCACTTTTTCAATGAGCTTGTAAGGATACCAACAAATTTGTTCATGTCTTGGAAATAAGTTCAACATATAAAACAAGGATAACTTGAAGTCCTTTTCTGTTAGACGTTCATTCCAACAAAGTGTCAGAAGCACAGAAGCCAACCTCATTGTTTCATATGCTTGAAGGTGGCCTGTACACTTAGACTTTACTTTTCTCACCCTAAGCAAAACTTCAGAGCAAAGAAATGTTCCCCAGTTAACCAAATGAAAGCTAAGTCAAGATCTGAATAATGGATTGTCTGTTTAAAATGTATCCTAAGACCAAAGAGTCTGCAGCATATAGAATTGACCTTAATACAAATATTCCAATACTTTTTACAGAAAAAAATATGACAGTCAAAGAGCTGTAATAAAATATTTATTTTCTACTGACACTCCACACCCATCATTCAGATTGTTTGGTGTTTTCAAGGAGGAGTGATCTTCATCAAGCAATCCCAGCAGAAAGAAGCAGTATTGCACAGACCAAGCAATGGCACCCAGTGTACTTTAAACTTGTGTTTTTTTCACAAACGTGTGTGCCGATGGTCAGTTCTTAGACAAAGAGAATGTGAGTCTTCCAACTTGTGTAGTAAGGATTAAAGTTGCAGGTAGTAGTTACTGATATAATAGTTGAAATCTCCTACTAGATCAGGTACAAATAAGCAATCAATCATCAAAGACAAAGTTAACTGAAGACATACTGTACCAGAACTTGTTTCCAAAATAATTAAAGGCCCTGCTGCATTGACCGATGCAAGTAACGTATTGCCTTTTTTAATGCAGCCATCCCAGTAATCAAGATTTAGCTTAGCTAGTGCCCCATCCTAACTACTTGCTTGCCAAACCCACAGTATCTCTGCCAACTGTGGATCAGTAATCCTTGTTTATGCTGCTTCTTTTTAACATGGAATGTCAATATTTTGCCAGAAAAAAATCATCATTTTTACGAGATTCTCAATGTTTACTTTTATTTCATTTTTTTTGATGTGATTTAAACATTTTGAAGCTATTGTATATTTATTTTGGGCTGCAAAAGCTACAAAATTGCATTTCATAATAAAAATGTGTTCCCAGTGTGACAAAAATCTGTCTTGATTTCTTATCATTTTACTTGCCCTTTGCAAACATCTATTACCATATCTTTTTCATAAATATTTATTTGTTTCCTCTAAGATATCATGTTTCTTCGGTGCACTATACATTTAGAGATGCATCTTTTTGTGTTTCCGGAAAGCTCTTCACAAGGTATGTACAGGTCAGCTCAGCAGAAGCTTCTTTACATGTCCTTTCTGTAAACTCCATTCAACCATTTTGGAGACCTCTTGTCCGAAACTGGATCATAGGAAGCCAGAACCTGTAAACTCTTCACTAAAATCCATCAGAATATTTGGATCACAAAGCACTTTAAATGGAGAACCGTTGGAATGTTTAACCAATTAGAATGCTGGATGTGATGTTTTGGTTGCTTCCCTGAGTAGGTCAGCACTACAGAATCAAAAGGCCAGGGCACAGGGTTTGATCAGGTCCATCTCCGCCTATTTGACTCAGTGCTCAACCATGTAATGTCGATGAGTAACGCCCTTACAATTATTATGTGCTTCATATGACATACTGTACTTGATTATGTATAAGATGGTATTTCATGCAAGATCATTTTGTTTTTTCATCAAGTGGTTCAGGACTTCCATATGAAGTAGTCAGTCTAACTAATGATAGAAAGAAAGAAAAGATGGGTGGGATATGAGAGGCACCCTGTGGATTTTTGGTTCACTTCACTTTATTCAGCAAGACATGGGGGGAATTAGATCTGGTCTGACTCTGTTATGTATCAGTGTGAAATTTATGTATATTTTTTGTTGCTTTTATTAATTTTGAGTTATTGCTTTTCACATATTTATGTTATTCTGCTGGGTTCAACTGTACTTCATTAACTGTTGTGCGGGTCCATGTAAATGTGCTTATGTTCCTTTCCTTTGTAGGTGGAGCCCCTGAGGTGGAGCCACAGTGACATCAAGACTCCTTAGGCCTCACTTTGGCTATATAAGTCTGCTGAGAAGGCTCAGGAATTGGACATCATTCATTTAGAGTGAAGTTTTTTAAAGAATTCTATATGTCTTTTTCAGTTTAGTTCTATTCTTTTTTCTGCTCTTTTTTGTCTTATTTTTCTGGATTGTGTTTTGGGAATTGTTCATTATGGATTGTCTTTCTAGGAAATCCCTTTTGACTCTTTTTGCCCTTTTGCTTATTTTGGTTAAATAAATCTTCCTTTTATAAAGATTTCTTATTTGCCCTTTTTATACAAGTCAAAGGTTTACGGTCATCCCACCTCTTGTGGGGCTTTTGTAATAAATTTGTAACACTTTTAAGTTTATTTTTGAGGCTTAAATCCCTTTTGGGACCATGTGGCCCAAGGCAGGCCACTAAAGTTATGATTAAGCCCACTGGGGTGAGGCCTTTCTCAGGTAGTCAAAGGAGGCCTGGCCTGGCCAGTTGAAGCTGTTTGGAGACCTCACATCCTTTTTGTCCTATGGAAGACTTCAGATCATAACAGACTCCATGCCTTAGATGTGTGGTTCTTCCTTGAAGCAGAATAGTAATTGCTATGTGATCTGTAGTCTACAATGTACACTTTGTTTTATCAATTTATATAGGAAGGGAGAGAAGGTAATTTTTTCCTATAGGTAAGTAGATTCACCACGAACCAAGGAGGGATAGGGCATTTTCAATATTTTCAAAAACCTTTAACTCGATTTTGTTGATTAGGTTTGTATTAAAAATTTACACGCATATCTTTCACCCATGCCGATGCTGCTTACCCAAGCAATAATTCCACCGAAACAGGAATCAGTTCCTGCTCAATACAATACTAGCACAATGTAGACATTGGTAAACACACATTAAATTAACTCTAATAGCAAAACAGAAGAAGACCTTACGGGATGCCAGCTACAATTGCAAAACTTTAAAATCGAGTGTTTTCAACAGTGTTATCAACAGGTATGACTGACAGCAACACAATTATTTAACAATAGTACAATTAAAACATGTCCCTTTTATGTGGAAAGTGTTTAATTTTGTCGGGATTGATGCGGGCTCCAGTTCTGACTGATTTGTTTGGTTTTCAATTTCTTCTTCTCTTTTGTAAAAAGACAATATGTTTAACAAAAGCATGGTTTACAGAAAAATAGAAGAATATAGATAATGCTTATTTTCTTAAAATGTAATAATGATAGGGGGGCATCCTTCTAGGTTCTTATAAGTGTGTTTCACTTTTACTTATCACGTTTGAGCCTTTGAAAGAATGTATTTTTCTCTAAATGACTCTAAATTCTCTAAATTAATAAAAAACCTCTCAGTGCCCGGAAGAGACTTACTCAGGTGGCCGACCATCATGGCTTAACCACTGGAATGCATTGTGCAGGTGATGGAGTGGTACCTGGTTTCACTCCAATACAGACCAACACAGTTCAATCTTGGTTTCAATGGAGCAGAGAATCCTTTTTCTCATATTCTGAGAGTCCTTTTCTCAAACTCCAAGCAGGCCTCCATGTATTGTCTGGCAGCTCTGCCATAAAGCCCAGATTATCGGAGTGTTGCAGTGGTGTTGTGGTCCTTTTTGAAGTTTCCCTCATCTCCACACAGTTTCTCTAGAGCTCTGCCATAGTGACCATCTGGTTTCTTTGTTTAACTCTATTACCAAGGCCCTTATCCCCAGTTGCTAAGTTGTGTAAAGGCTTCTTTCCATTTAAAAATTATGGAAGCCACTGGGCTCTGGGGAGCCTTCAATGCTGCAAGACATTTTTTGTTGCCTTTCCCAGATCTGTGCCTAGACATAATCTTTTCTCGAAGCTCTGCAGACAATGCTTTCAATCTCATGACTTGGTGTTTGCTCTGATACACATTGTCAATTGTGGACTTTCTATAGACAGGTGTGTACCTTTCCTAACCATGTCCTATCAGTTGAACTGACCACAGGCGGACTCCAAAAAAGATGCAGAAAACGTCTCCATGATGATCCATAGAATGTGATGGGCCTGTGTCAAATTTCAAGTGTCATAGCAAATGGTCGGAACACCTGTGACAGTTTTTGATTTTGAATAGTTTGCAGTACTAGGGTGTTGTACCGTGTTAGCCATTATGCATGTAGAGAAAAGCCAAGCAAAATGACACCTTTTTATTGGCTAACTAAGACGATTACAATATGCAAGCTTTCGAGGCAACTCAGGCCCTTCTTCAGGCAAGATGTAATCTTTATAGTTTAGTAATAGTTTGCAGATATTTCTAAAATCATTCTGGGATATTGGGTGTTTGCTTAGAAACAGTTTAAATAATGTTAGCATAAGGTTTGTACATAACAAAATGTGTAAAAAGTGAAAAGGTCTGAATACTTCCTGAAAGCACTGTATATGACCTGAACTGGATCCTCGCTAGAATGTTTATAGGTGGCATAGCATATTCTCATTGAGAAAGGGTGCTGCGACATTTGAGAAGGATGGTTAGTTGAAAAACTGACCAATTTCATGGTTTCTGATGATTTGCTCTCAAGTAAATTATTGTGAAGTATAATATTTACAAAGAAAAAATCTCAACTGAGGATGACAGCTTGAGCAGCATTTCTAACGACCAGAACGCTGTGAGTGAAAACTTGTTCATCGGGTACTGACTTTGCCTGCATATAGGATGTACAAATTGGACTTTTCATGAGGAAGAGTCTTGACTAAATGACATACTAAAAACTGGTTTGAGCCTGGGCTCTAATTTAGACAAATCTCAACCAGATTTTTGACTCTACAGACATCATTGAGACTTTGATTACAAAGAACCTGTCATAGTTATTTTGCAATGTCATTGCATTTTTTTAAAAGATGATGCTTCATCAGAGCTGTAAGAGCCATTTGCTAGTTATTGAAGTCATATTAAATATTTGCCTATATATTAGTGCATAGTCTATGGGAGGTTCTTATAACCCCCACAAGTTGATTTGAATTGGTATATTCTAACTATTTCTTGTCTCTTTGACTATAGATTAGTCGCAGTTAGTTAGTAAGGCATGGAGGGCCTGTGCGTTAACATGCCTTATAGCATAAAAGTTAACATGCTCTATTGAACATGCAGTGCCATACGTTTTTGAGCGTACAGAAGGCGAAATAAAGAATCTTTAAGTGTAGAAACAACTGAAATTTGACAAGAAAAGCTAAGTTTAGAGAAGAGACATTTTGTGTGTAACAACCTTTTTTCTTTATTCTTGTGTGGACTGTTTGCTTTGAATATTCACAAATTCTTATGAAAACAAACTTTTGAACTGAGAGGTTTCTTTCAGCACGAGTTTGACCCGTGCTTGATCCTGCCTTACTCCCCAGCAGCTACAAGAGCCATCACCGTACATGAAGATTTTACAATACTGAAAAATACTGCATTGATTTTTACAAGTTAGTCTATTAGAAACTTCAAGTCCTCACATTACAAAACAAAAATTTTAAAGTTTCTGTGGAAAGTATGACTTCACAAAATAAAATTACTGAGTAAAATGTTTCCATTGATTCTGCTCCCGTGATTCATGCCATTGGCCCAAGGTAAACTGGTTTATTCACACTGAAGCAAAAAATAAAACAGCTGGCTGGAGTAAAGACAAATCTATCATAACTTGAAAAAAATATATTATTCTATTTTTCTATTCTGCAACAATTCAAATAAATCTGCAGAATTCTACAGAAACACACAGTATATTGGTCAACCTATTCTTTTCTAGATTGTTATATTTTAATCACTTGGACCTTTGCAATACATTATCTTGGCAGCACTGATCTTTTATGGCCAATACAATGATCCTTTATGTTCAACAATCAACGGGCTGCCAGATTTCATGCCCAGATTTCTGTAATCCTGCTTAATAATATTAAGTCTTAGAAAGGATTACAAAATAGGAAGCCAGCTTAAAATATTTAATGCTGCTTTTAAGTCTAAAAGGTATTAATTGCTTTCTCCACATCATAGATGAAATAAAAACTATTGCTACCCTTTTTGAACATCTTCAGCACTTTTCTGTTGGAACTGCATCTGCGTTTTTGCATATCCACCTCCACACTCAAATCTGATTTGCATATCTTTCTCGGAACACCTTAACATGCTTACCAGTTTCGATTTAGTTTCTTTTAGAAGTGTGACATCACTTCAAGGATTTTCTATATGTGCTTTAGCAGAAAATCTACCACTCCACGAATGACCATTAGATTTGACTGATGCATTTTCCAAACATATTTAGGCCAATTGGTGTTTCCTTAAAGGGTTCTATGGACTGAACTGAATTTCAATATACTCTATAGAAAATGAATAGTGTTTTATTGGTTAGCATGAATTGTGCAGAAATATTAAAAGTGAAGTGACTTTATAGTAATTCAATATACAGCATCATCACAACACAACAGACACAGGTTTATTTAATAAATCAATGGCAAATAAAAACAACAATAAATATTGAGAAATGTGCAAGAGTAATTACAGAATTACACGTGTCTTGCCTGTGGGGTTATCAAGACTCAGAAGCCGCTCCTCAATACGGTAGAAATAAGGCACCGCTGGTTAGAAAGTGGCCCTAAACCAAGGTGATTGCGCTTTTGTGTGTTACGATGACCTGCGTATGTTTGTTAGTGCTGGCGACAGTGAGTCCCTACGTGGAATACTGAGAGTGACAGGCATTTGGCATCCTTCTTATTCATACTTATATGAAGGGGGTCCTATGTAGAATAGTGCAGGGTGACTGGCATTTGGCATTACCTGAGACTTTGTCTGGACAGGATCTCTATGTATATGTATGTGCATATCTATGTGTGTGTGTGTGTTAATCTTAAAGTGCAGGAGTTCATCAATCTGGTAACACACTTGGTAAATCTCACAAAAAATCCAAGATAATAAAAACTTCTAACTGCTGAACCCCTGTAAACCAGTTTTTGATTTTCAGTTGCTATACAAGCAAGACAATGCAGTGCTTACCTTTACAATGTCGTTAATAAGAGAATATCGAAACATCCAATCCAGATTTATACTTTCATTTTCCAGAATGTCCTAATAAGAAAAATGCTTCTCATTAATAAAAAGTTTACAATCTATTTAGTAAATGTTAAAAAATGTAGATAAGAAAGCAAATCAAAATGAACTCAATCTTAATTACCACTTCATATAAATGTAAATGGACTTTATGATTTTCTGCATTCTTGCATCTTTTTCAATGTGAAAATGATCAAATCATCAACCAAAATGTGAGACTGGATAAAAAGGGACCTGAATTAACCTAACACACATCTTTGGGGATGTGGAAGGGAAAATCAGAGTACCTGGAGGAAAACCCATGTAGGTACCAAGAAAATGAAAAAATTCAACCCAATGGGCAATGCATGGGAATCGAACCCAGGACTCTAAATCCGTGAGACAGTAGTGGTAAGCATGGCACACATATAAGTCCATTATTAATATTTCATACACTCACTGTGCAAATTATTAGGAAGACCTGTTAACCTACTTATCCACTAATCATCCAATCATGTGGTAGTACCAAGTCATGTCAAGTCAAGCTTGGGAGCATGAACTTATACAGTGCGTTGCCGCACCCACCATATGACGAAACAGCTCTGGGTCCCGGTTGGCAACCCTCCAGGCAAACACGTGGTCCAGTCCCACCCTCCGGAAATTACCTTCTATCTGCCGCAGCCATGTGATACATGAGCGACCCCTTGGCCTGGTCCAGCCAATCGGATCCCTAACAATGAGGATCTTACGAGCTGGATCACCCTCTGGGAATCATGGCACATGGCTGTAATGCCGTAACTGACGCTCCTTCACACTGTAGATAATGTGCCTCATTCGGGACTCCATGAGCAACTACTCGTTCAACACAATGCCAAAGCAGTGGTACCCAAGGATTCTCCGGAGAGACACAGTGCCAAAGGAATCCAGTCTTCATCTCTGGTCACTGCATAACGTCCATGTCTCGCAACCATATAACAAGACAGGAAGCACAAGGACTCTAAAGGCTTGGACCTTCGTTCCTTTTGCAAAGACAGATGTCACTGCCAAGGTAAGTAAACCTCCGCAGTCAACACTCTCTCCGCAAACAGACACACTGCTGAAGGCTGTACCTCAGAGGTCATTAAAGACTTGGATCTTGGTATTTATCAGGACACTCGCAAGCCCAGACACTCAGACTTCTCACTCAGTCTCTCGAGAGCCGTGATCAAAGCCTCCATAGCACAATGAAATAAAATCATGAAGATACAGGTCAGCACATCACATAACACCCTGACGTGGATGGGCTACAACAGCAGAAGACCACATCAGGTTCTGCTTTTGTTAGCCAAGTACAGAAACCTAACGCTTCAGTGGACTCAGGCTCACCAAAACTAAACAGCTGAGGACTGAAAAAATATAGCTGATCTGATGAATCTCAAGTTTTGCTGAGACACATGTGCAGCAGAGTCAGAATTTGGTGCTAACAGCATTAATCCATGCATCCAACCTAACACCAATCAATCATAGCCTGAATGCCTATTTGAGTACTATTGCTGACCATGTGCATCTCTTCATGTCCACAGTTGACCCATCTTCTAATGGCTACTTCCAGCATGATAATGCACCATGTCCTAACATTGCCTCAAACTGGTTTAATGAACATGACAAAGAGTCCAATGTTCTTCAGTGGCCTTCCTAGTCACTGGATCTGATTCTAATAGAGCATCTTTGGGATGTGGAAGAATAGGAAATTGTGTAGCTGACAAATCTGCATAAATTGTACTATGCTATCATGTCAACATGGACCAGAATTTCAAAGGAATGTTTTCAACATCTTGTGGAATCCATGCCATGGAAAACTGAGGCTGTTTTGAGAGCAAAAGTAGGCCCTACCCAGTAATGGTATAGTGTTCACAATACTGTAGTTTGCTCAGTGAGTGTGCATCATTTCATTTTGTAACACTAGAATACACAAGGGTTTCATCTGGGTTTCCATACTTCTGTTTTCCATTATAGAGTAATATAAAATTGTATATACAGTACTGTGCAAAAGTTTTAGGCAGGTGTGAAAAAATGCTGTAGACAAAGAATGCTTTCAAAAATGTAAGTGTTAATCATTTATTTTCATCAATCAACAAAATGCAGTGAATGAACAAAAGAGAAATCTAAATCAAATCAATATTTGGTGTGACCACCCTTTGCCTTCAAAACAGCATCAATTCTTCTAGGTACACTTGCACACAGTTTTTGAAGGAACTCTGCTGGTAGGTTGTTCCAGACATCTTGGAGAACTAACCACAGATCTTCTGTGGATGTAAGCTTCCTCACATCCTTCTGTCTCTTCATGTAATCCCAGACACACTCGATGATGTTGAGATCAGGGCTCTGTGGGGGCCATGCCATTACTTCCAGGACTTCTTGTTCTTCTTTATGCTGAAGATAGTTCTTAATGACTTTGGCTATATGTTTGGGGTTGTTGTCCTGCTGCAGAATAAATTTGGGGCCAATCATGCGCCTCCCTGATGGTATTACATGATGGATAAGTATCTGCCTGTATTTCTCAGCATTGAGAACACCATTAATCCTGACCAAATCTCCAAGTCCATTTGCAGAAATGCAGCCCCAAACATTCAAGGAACCTCCACCATGCTTCACTGTTGCCTGCAGACACTCATTATTGTACCGCTCTACAGCCCTTCGACGAACAAACTGCCTTCTGCTACAACCAAATATTTCAAATTTTGACTCATCAGTCCAGAGCACCTGCTGCCATTTTTCTGCACCCCAGTTCCTATGTTTTTGTGCATACTTGAGTCGCTTGGCCTTGTTTCCACGTCGGAGGTATGGCTTTTTTGGCTGCAACTTTTCCATGAAGACCACTTCTGTCCAGACTTCTCTGGACAGTAGATGGGTGTACCTGGGTCCCACTGGTTTCTGCCAGTTCTGAGCTGATGGAACTGCTGGACATCTTCCGATTTCGAAGGTAATAAGCTTGATTTGTCTTTCATCTGCTGCACTAAGTTTCCTTGGCCGACCACTGCGTCTACGATCCTCAACGTTGCCCATTTCTTTGTGCTTCTTCAAAAGAGCTGAACAGCACATTTTGAAACCCCAGTCTGCTTTGAAATCTTTGTCTGGGAAAGACCTTGCTGATGCAGTATAACTACCTTATGTCTTGTTGCTGTGCTCAATCTTGCCATGACATGAAACTCTCTTCCACAACCTCACCTTGGTAGCAGAGTTTGGCTGTTCCTCACCCAGTTTTAAGCCTCCTACTGGTTTTGTTTCAGTTAATGACTGTTTCAACCTACGTGTGACATTGATGATCATTAGCACCTGTTTGGTATAATTGGTTGATCATACACCCGACTATAATCCTACAAAATCCCTGACTTTGTGCAAGTGTACCTATAAGAATTGATGCTGGTTTGAAGGCAAAAGGTAGTAACACCAAATATTGATTTGATTTAGATTTTTCTTTTGTTTGCTCACTTTGCATTTTGTAAATTGATAACAATAAACAATCATTATTTATATTTCTGAAAGCGTTCTTTGTTTACAGCATTTTTTCACACCTGCCTAAAACTTTTGCACAGTACTGTATATATATATATATATATATATATATATATATATATATATATATATATATATATATATATATATATATACTGTATATATATATACTGTATATATATATATATATATATATATATATATATATATATATATATATATATATATATATATATATATAATTTTTTTATTTGATATACTTTATTATTCACCCAAGGGAATCTGTCTTTTCGCATGAGTCTTGGGGGTCAGAGTTCAGGGTCAGCCATTGTACAGCACCCTTGAAGCAATTTTAAGATTATGAGCTTTGCTCAAGGGCCCAACAGAGTAGGATCCTATCTTGCAGTAATGAGATTTGAACCAGCAGCCTTCCAGATGTCAGCACAGATCCTTAGCCTCAGAGACACCACTAATAATTATATTTAATAATTAATTTAATTAATTTAAATCATGTAGTTTGCATGTTCTCCCCATGTCTGCGTGGGTTTCCTCCAGGTACTCCGGTTTCCTCCCACAGTCCAAAGACATGCAGGTTAGGTGCATTGGCGATTCTAAATTGTCCCTAGTGTGTGCTGTGGTGTGTGGGTGTGTGTGTGTGTGCCCTGCGGTGGGTTGGCGCCCTGCCCAGGGTTTGTTTCCTGCCTTGTGCCCTGTGTTGGCTGGGATTGGCACCAGCAGACCAGCGTGACCCTGTAGTTAGGATATAGCAGGTTGGATAATGGATGGATGTAATTTAAATCATAAACTAATTTAATAATTATATTAAATATTGTCACTTCAGCCCCAACACTTCAAAATATGAATCATTAAAATGCTATGAAAACACCTACATTTGCAAAAAAAGTGCCAATTGCTAATACCATGTTTTGAGTTGGACATTTGTGAAGGATTGTAAATGTGGTTAACATATTAGAAATGATCAGTTTAGAGTAACACATCAGTAAAGAATGTTCTTAATCTTTAAATAAACCATCTGGCCAGACAGCCACAATCAACAATAAGATAAATGACCTTAATGCCGATGACTCCACCAGAATGTTTACAGCAGAAATAATTAAACACTGTTGCAAAAGATAGCCATTGGACACAAATCTAATCTAGTCTAGAATGAATGATAATTCAAAAAATGAAATGCTTACAAACTATAAAAATCATTTCTATTACAGGGTAGGGTGCATTTACTTATTGCCTGCAATGCTTGCTGTGCCTTGTGTGCCTCTCTCCATGTGTCTACACAGTACACTGAGCTGAGCAGATGCTTAAGACATCTGTATATTCAACAGTCAAGGTCATAAATGGCCAATATCATTAGTAATTAGGAAATAAAAATAAAATGAGAACCAGCAGCTTACTTTGACATTAAACCTGATAAGAAGCAGACACTTTACAATAAAGTAAGTGCAATATTTTGTAAATAAGTCTGGGGTAAGGATTCAAATGAAAAAGAGGTAAAGTTCAAGAATGGATCCTACTTTTTACTTCATGTTGTTTTAATCGTCAGCACCAACTCTGGACTTGAATGATGCCAATCTGCAGACCCTCACATAGAGTACCATATTAATGTAAGCAGGGGTCAAATTTGAACAGAGGTCTCTGTCATAGTGAAGGGCCTTCTGGTTATGTTTACGTTTTAGGACATATTCAATTTAAATGGCGCAGAACAGAAAATCAGTGGAGGGTTAATTTCAGTCATTTAAGATCAATAATATGGAGAATGACAGAATATACTATTAGAGTTATCCTTCCTATACTCTTTTCCCATGTAAGGTAACCAAGGACAGAGCACCTCTCTTACAGTACTGATGCCACTGAATTCAGTTGTAAACGACACATCAAATGATCTCAATGGGAACACTGAGCCTATTTCTGTGGTGGTCAAGCCTTTAGCTATAGGGCCTATAACTGTGGAACAATTTGTGGATTTGTGTAAGGGATACTCCATTTTGTCTCAGTGTTCAAATCCAGGTGGATTAGAGTTATTCATAAGTCTCTTTGTATTGCAGGTATATTTCTTAGTTAATAGCCAACTATTCTGAAGTGTTAGTGATTCTCCTGCTGTGGTACTTGGTGGCATTGCTAACTTGCCAAGTTTGTGCTCTTGCCTATGAGAAGACTCATCAGTGTGACGAGAACCTTGGATCCAATGGTTATTGTTCCAACAACATATCTTATCTTTTTACTTTACTGTATATTGTGGCAGATTTCAGCTTGGATTTATGATATTTTATAATCCCCATAAGAGGGAGGGTGTCAATCTGATCTGGGTCATAAAATCTGTAACTGACTGTGCACTCCCAGAGGTTTATTTGCCTGTTATACAGTAACTAACAGAAGACTCCCAGAGGTTTTGTTCCTCCAGGTAAGATGTTAACTGGAGTTATTGTTTGCCTTTCTTCCAATGGCATGTTAAATTGGCATGATTTTTGTAACATTTAACCAATGATGTATATATCTAACAGTCCAAAGACATACAGGTTAGGTGGACTGGCGATCCTAAATCGTGCTTGGTGTGTATGTGTGCCCTGCGGTGGGCTGGCACACTGCCCGGGGTTAGTTTCCTGCCTTGCACCCTGTGTTGGCTGGGATTGGCTCCAGCACACCCCCGTGACCCTGTAGTTAGGATATAGCAGGTTGGAAAATGGATGGATGGATGGATGGATGAAAATACTGTAAGGTGTAGTGCTGTACTGTGGTGCATTATAATTGTAAAGTTGTGTTAATGTTCTGGTCCTCTACTTAATAAAGAACCTTATATGAGAATAAATTACATTATATGAGAGAATAAGAAATCTCCCAGTAGAGTGACAGCTGATGACACCTCAGAAGAGCATCTCGACTTCCTCATACACAATTAGCTGTCACTAAAAGGAAGTGGGTTGATTAGTGTCTTCTAATTTGCACCTCTTGGGTTCAATGTATCGTTAGAAAACCCGCAAGTCAATATGTCTTCACCTATCCACCCACCCATGTTCTGAACTCATTTAAAGTTTTAATTTGGGGGAACAAAAGCAAATTCCAACAACGTTAGGTGCAACACAGGACATGAGGACCCAACATGAGGTGCCACTCCATTACAGAGCAGACTCACACTCAGTAATGCCACAGTTGACAATTAAACTAAAACTGTAGTCTTTGGGATATGAGGGGAAACCAAAGTACCCAGAGGAAAAAAAAAACTCAGATACTGGTTGATGATTTGATCTGGAAGTGTGTGAAGCAGCCATACTAACTACTGTACCACCAGGTGTATTTTCAGTTGAAATATTTAAGCAATGAAAGAGTGTAAAGGAGATACTGAAGGCTTCAAGCTTTTGACAAAGTAAATTGTTTTAGATTTTTGTTATACTTGAATTAAAGTACATGAGCAGACAAAAAAGGACTTTGCTGTGGCAGCTCAGAGCACGTGCTACATTAGATTGTGTCCCAGCTCAGTCTTATCATTTCATACCTCTGCATATCTTAGACAATGGAAAATAATGTGAAATGAAGGTTGCTATAAAGTTTGAATGATAACAAGATGCGTGATCTCTTACTCCTTACCTGCAGACTTCCACGAGGACAATATTCAGTCACAATACAGATGTTTGGTGGGTCAATGCAGGCACCGATAAAACGGGTTAAATGGTTGAACTGAACGTCTCGAATCTGAAAAAAGAAAACACAATTGTAAGTTCTTCCTTTATTTTTGATTTTTTAATAAAATGAATGCACTGTATAATGCATTTTTATTTTCATATTCTCAAGCATGTCTATCCACCCATTTTTATGAATTCATTTTTTCTACTGTTGGGATGTGACATGTCACAGCTAGACTAAGGGCACAATGAGACTATACAAGAGACTAGATTTGAATCCTGGCCCTTTCTTTGTTTGTGTGACGCTTATATATTGTCTCTGTGGATTTTTCTTCAACGCTCCTTGACTTGTGTGACTTATGCGTTGCGTTGACTGGCGACTGTAAGTTGGTCCTGTGTAGGTAAGCAGTGGTGCTAATGCATTTAAGACAAGTGATATTATACAAATTAAGTAACAAGCGTCTCTCAGTTAATTAACTTATTATTAAAATATTAATAATAACCATTAGCTTTGTATTTTTAATGCTTAACTACTGGCACTGGTGTATTTTATACACAAATCTCAGTTATTTTTGTCCAACATCCTTTAGCATGAACCTACCGGCGGCATCCGCCATCTATCCTCAGCTTGATGCACTACAAGTTCAGTGTCGTAGTGGTTTCCCTCCAGTGTGCCTCCAGCCAGTTTTAGGAGTGGATGCACAGTCACAAGTTCCATACGGTGCATTTGGTACACTGCGTGGGTACTTATGTACGTACCAGTAACGATAATGATAATGTGCAGTGAATACACTTGACTTGAGCATTCATAGTTTTCATCTTCTTTCTCTGTATGTTTAACATTCATTAGCTCAGAGGTTGATGCACTTGCTGTTTCCTGAGCAGCTCGTCTTTTCTCCACCCTAGTGGCCCGCTTCTTCTCTTCTTTCGTCGGCATCTTTTCACGTTAAAACTGATTAAGTCAGTGTTTGTGTTGTAATTACTTAGTACGTTTTCTTTAATTTTTTACTTAAGCTGGCACTTAAGTCTTCAATCTGCCTCAAGAATGATTTAAGATATGAAGAGGTAGGGGAAGTGACGGCGAAGGTGGTAGGAATGAGAATGGCGCCCATACGCATGTGCTGCACGGCTGCCCTGTTGGCCGCTGCCGAGAGTTGATTTTAAAATAAAATAAAATAAAAATAAAAAGAGGAATAACTCTTAAATAAAGCAGATAGTAGACGTCACGTAGTATATGTGTACCAAATTTCAAGTCAATAGGTCAAACAGTTTGCAAGCTACAGGTGATTTAAAATCCTGGACAGACAAACGAACAGCCACGGTAGCGTATTAAATATAAAGATGACAACGATGAGATGCTCTTCTTCCAAGGACTTTATCTGCAAAGAACATTCAACAACTGAAGTGAAATGTGATACAATTTCAAATCCTGCAGTGGATGAAAGTGTGACCGGTGACAAATGAACACTGGAGAAGTGGATCAGAAAGCCCTAGACTGTGTCATACTATTCAGTAATATGGTATTAAATTACATTAAAAACATTTACAATTTAAAATTATTGCAATATTGTATAGTACAAACTCACAGCGTGCATATATATAGCCATTGTAACACTGGTGCATAAAGTACACCGCATGAGTACTTATGAGATGAGAAATGGTGCGAGTAGTTAAGGATTAAGTAATTATTTTACAATTTTCTTTTTTCTTTTTTTTTTTTAATATTTTTATTTTATTAATTTTCATTGTAATCATTCCATACAAACAGATCAATTTATTACACAACAAGATTGAAGACAAATCAAACCCCACCCCTGAGAAGGAGAGCTTGGCTAAAGGAAAATTTTACAATTTTCTGTCACATACTTAATGTAATTACTTATTTAGAAAAATATTGCCTCTTGTTGATGTGGAATTGTCTTTGTGCTGGAAGCCTGTTGGGTGTGTGTGCATGTACCACATGCACTCTCCAGTTTAACGAAGTTCATCACCCATAATAAAACGAGTGTTGTTGACTGTGTGTTATTGTTTATTTTGTTTTATTTTTGTGCATTTGCACCTCTGGTTAAAATTTATTATCATTGAGGGTGATGCAATGCAGCACATGCCAGGGAAAAGAGGTAAGAAAACTCCAGTACCATTTGCTCCCCTTAAAGGAATTCATTTTGTAGGAAAGATGCCAGCAGACTGATGTTCCTGTTTAAAAGAAGTGCAGAATTCTGGTGCAAAACGTACAGGTGTGTATGCAGAAGATTGTTTTGTCAAATGTTTATTGGCCTTACAGATAATGCTGCAACCAGACATGCAGTGTGCAGTTCTAGTCATGCAGTGTGTGCTGTCTGAATATTCCTTCCCTGTTATTGTGGTTTGTTCTAAGCTTAAGGTGTTGCTGCTTCAAATTAGGCAGTTCACAACCAAAAGATTTTCCAGAGAATCAGTTGATTGTGAGGATGTTGCTTTTTACATAAGTGTTCATCAGAATCAGAATTCATTTCATTGGCCAAGTACACTAATGCGTACTAGAAATGTGTCTTGATAGTATTGGTGCAACATACAAGGACAACACAGAACACAAAAGATAAATATAAAAAGATGCTCAATACAAAAAATTAAGAGATAACGTAGGATTAAAATGTCTAGTGTGCAGGTATATATACTGTAGATACTGAGTAGAAGCTCAGACCTGATTAGTAAGAATAGCTGCACGTGGAAAAGAACTGTTTAGACGACATGTTGTTTTAGCTTTCACTGCACAAAGATGTTTGCTGGAGGGAAATCTTTGGAACAGCTGGGTGAGTCAAATCAGCGATGATATTTCCAGCCCTCTTCCTCACTCTGGACTCATACAGGACTTGAATGTGTGATAAGTTACAGCCTATGATCCTTTCACGTTACAGACTGGCCTTAGCCTGAACAGAGGAGCACCAAACCAGACAGTCATAGATGAGGTCAGATTGGACTCGGTGATTGGTGTGTAGAACTGACTCAATATTACTTAAGGGAGATTGAATTTTGCCAGCTGACGCACAAAGAACATTCTTTGTTGGCCTTTATTAATAATGCATGTGATGTTCTTGTCCCACTTAAGGTTTTGTGACAGCCCAATCATGAGAAACTTAAATGATTCTGTCATCCCAACGGCTGAGCCCTTCATGGCAAGAGGTAGGTGAGCAGGTGTCTGTTTCCTGAAATCTGTGATAATCTCCTGAGTCCAGATTATAAAGACTGCACCACAATGTGAGATGTTTCACCTGTTGTTTGTATTTGGATTTGTCATTGTTTGAAATGAGGCCTATTAGTGTTATGTCATCTGCAAATTTAGGAAGTTTGACAGATGTATCACTAGAGGTATTGTCATGTCTCAGGGTATCACAGTGATCTGATGCTAATTGAGACAAACCAGTGTGGCAGACAGCAGGGGGTCTTACCTGTTTGGGATGCCCTTCTGAGGAGAGGACTGGGGGAGAGGACATGTTAGCATCAGTACCTCCTCTGAGACACAAGCCCCCCTGGTTTGTATCGGGGCCACAGGCTTGGAGCTTAGAAGCTCAACCCTGCTGTGGCCCATGGCCACCGACAGGGGGCACCTGGACAGCTCTGGAGCCTTGGTCTGCAGTACTTCCGCCACACCCGGGAGTGCTGCCAGAAGATGACCAAAGCACTTCCGGGTGCAGTATAAAAGAGTTTGGTGCGCCAGAGTCAGGAGGTGGGTTTGTGCACTGTGTTGTGCTGAGGACTGAGAAAAAATAATAAACGTGTGTGTTTTTGGGACTTCTGAGTCTGAATGTCTATCTGTGTCGAAAGGCTGATTCTCCACACCAGGTAAGAGAATTCCATTGCCCTTAACCTGCAATTGCTGAGCGCTTTGAGTAGTGAGAAAAGTGCTTTATAAAGGCAAAGAATTATTATTACTATTATTGCTTGGTTCATTTTTATTTTTGTGACGTGAGAGTTCTGTGAAATTGCATGTTACTCTTGTTAATACCAAAAGAGGGACACATGTTTTTAGTAAGACAGGTTTATATAAACTTTAGTGAAGTCTGCACACGTATATGTAGAAAAAACTCTGGTATGGCCCCATCAGAATTTTTATGCCAAAAACATTTCTGCAAATAAGTAAGTCAGTCTGATTCCTGCTGTTTACTAGATGCTGCCAGGGGAGGGTCCGTCACCCTTACCCTAAAATTGGATTAAGTGGGTTAGACAACTGAGGAATGAACAATAAATATTCTACATTACTATTGACTGTGTCACTAAAGTAACCGTGTTACACATTGCATATTTTTGAAATATAGCACTTACATGTTTTAGTTCAAACAGCACTTGTCTGGTCAGTTCAATCCTTTTTTTATTTACGTGCTTGATTGCAACAAGATTACCCTGAAATGAAATAAAAGAAGATCAAGTCCGTATAGAGCATCAGCAGCTTGACTGCATTATAATGAAGTTTCACTCAATGGCTAAAAAGAATCAATGGCTCAGTTGTACAAACAATAAATAATATTTTCATTTTGTAAAGATTCTGCATTGCAGGTAGAATATAATGGCTTACAAACTGACATCAAAGGGACATAAGAGCAACAGATCAATGATGTGAAAAAAATAAGCCATAAAAGAATAAATGAGCGCTCCTTTACTGAAAGCGCAGCCTGCTTCCCTGGAAAGGAGGCACCACAAGTCGGTAAAAATGCTGATGCACAAAGGAGTTTCAGTTATATATATATATATATATATAAATATATATGTGTGTGTGTGTGTGTTTGAAAACAGGAGCCAGTGCTTTTTAAATTCTATAGAGGTTTTATGAAAAGGAGCAGACAGAATGTACGTGAGGAGCACAGTCAAGAATAAGTCAGAAAGTTTGACAAATTCAAGTATGTAAGCTTCCTTCAACAAATGCAATGCATACTGACACCCAGTTATGAAATAATTACATAAGGTGTAAAAAGTAAGTCTAAACCCAATTCTAAACTGATCAAGATACAAGTGACTGAAGGGTGAAATTAAGCCAAGGCTTCTGAACCGTACTATAGACATTTCTCCCAGCAGGCTGTTAGGGTTGCATCTGATTCTTATCCTTCGGCCCTCTTTTGTTTTCAAACCACTGGAAGTGTGTGCACATCTTTCATGGTTTAATCTTCAC
Source organism: Erpetoichthys calabaricus (assembly GCF_900747795.2). NCBI lineage: Eukaryota > Metazoa > Chordata > Cladistia > Polypteriformes > Polypteridae > Erpetoichthys > Erpetoichthys calabaricus. Next base: position 39,562,868 of record NC_041400.2, on the reverse strand, counting down.
CATACAATTCATGTTCTTCTTGATGACCGTTAAAATATGTGGAGAAATTACTACATTTTAATTTAAACAGCAAAGTCTGAGCATTTGCTAAAGATCCTATGAGAAGATTTATCTTTCCTGGCCAAGAATGGGCAATTATCATATGTCTTCTGAAAACTGCCTTTATATGAAAACCTGAATCCTCCTCTGAAATGTGGAAAAACTTTGGGTTATTCAGTCCATGAGACAATTTACTAACCATGCCTTGATTAAAATATTCAAATAATATTTCCCTAGGTGCGAAGTGTTATCGATGACAGTATCTCCTAAATTAAATACCAAAGTGACCAAATGTTGCATGGAACAGGTAGTAATAAACATATATGTATTCCCTTTACAGGGTATTTTTCTACATTGAAAAATATTCATTAATTCTTAATGTTAATGTCTTTATAAAGCCAACAGTAACTGGACGACAAGCTTTTACTGAGCTCAGAAGGTCTTGTTTTGATACGGGGCAGAGGAAGCTCACGGTGCCTGGTACGTGTGTTTAGTTGCAGACAACTCCTAATTATTTCCAATTGAGAAAGCTGATTTTTCACTCATCGTCAAAAGTGTTTCAATGATCTCATATGTTTCCAGATAATAATCACGTTAGACCATTATACTGTAATTCAACGGCAGCTCAGAGAGCTGAAGCATAGGCAATGCTCCCAACATATCAGGTGACATAAATTTATGAATGTAGTGGAGTGTAAAATGAGTGATAGTACTGAATAATGCAATGGATTTACTGAAAATAAGATAGACAGAACAGGACACCATGGCCAGGTGGAAGAAGGTCATGAAAATAACATGGGAAAGACAAGAACCAAGGAGTGTCCACCAGCATAGTCCAGTAAAGGCAAAGAAACAGGCACACAACTGCAGTTAAACAAACGTAAAAGGTTCAATTTATAGTCAAAAGCCACAAGGTGAAAGTAAAGGCAAATGAGATAAGTTGACCAAAACTGAAACTAGGAATATAGCTTGTTTAATTTCAAGAATTATTGCAATATTTAGGTGGAAGTTAAGTTATGTCTATCACATTTGTAATTAAACCAAGATGAAATTATGCACAAGGCAAATCATCCTAGTTGTTGTATGACTAGGTTAGTATTTACCAACAAATATCTCTTGTGTTTTGGTAAATTGAGAAGCTGACTCTTAAACTTCTTCTATGCAGTTGATTTCATGTCACAACTCATGTCGCTAAGCATTAGACTATTAAAACAACGGAGATGAGAACAGGCCTTTCAGCCAAACCAGCTCGTCCATCCTATTCACCTGGATTGCCTAAAATAACATCAGGTCGAGAGTTAAAGGTCATTAAAGTCCTGCTCTCCTCCACAATACTTCATAATTTATTCCATGTGCCCATGGGTCTTCGTGGGGAGAAAAAATGTCTAACATTTGGGCAAAATCTGCCTGTAACATGTTTCTAGCAGTGTCTCTGTGTTCTTGTTGAAAAGGGAAAGTTGTATTGTTTGTAAAATATCTTACCTTAAAGTAGCCAGTTTTGGCGAAAAGCTGGTATTTCCCATGTGCGGTTATCAGGGAGGCATAGCTGGATCCTCTCTACAAATAAGCAGAAACAGGAGTTAAAGATAATATTTTGACCAAACGTGCCTGGCTTTAGAATAAAGGAGAAAGTGTAATACACATTTCGCTCAGATTGAATTTGTCATGAGTATCCTGTTTAATACAATTTTGACCATTTGTCCTGCTTAACATCTTCAAAATATCAAAACATTTTAAGGGAACCTGGCTTTTTCGCAGCTACATTTTAGTTCTACTTATAATAGACTATGGATGCATAGAATTACTATATTCTTCATGGATTTGAAGCCATTATTATCTTCTAATTTTCTTTGCTTCCTTTACCCGTTTTTCTGTGGTGGCATTTTGTGCCACCATCACCTGATCAAAGCACTGTGCAGTCACCTGTGATATTTGAATGAAAGCAAATACCCATCTGCATCGAATCCTCTAGGACAAAGCATAAAAATAATAATGAACTACGTAAGTACATTTCTTTTTGGTAGAATAACCTGTTAGGGGTGGGTGATCTTTTGGCCTTGAATTTGTGCAGATTCTTCTTTTCTACAGTTTATCTGGAGGTTTTTTTTTTCTGCCATCTTCAGCCATCTGACCTTATCATTGGACTCATCTTTATTAACTTAAAAAACAATTCTATATATAAGGACTACTTTTCTATTAGTTATATATCTATTGTCACACACATGCGCATTGGGGACAGCTTAAAGGCCGTGGTGGTGGCAATTCCTTCCCAATGCACAAAGTGGCGCTGTTTACTAACGTGCCTCTCTTTGCAGACCAGATGACTGACAACCTGACCACCTCTGACATCACTTCCTGTGCCCATCCACCTGGACTCGCCTCTTCCTGCCCGGCCTGTATTTAACAGGAAGTGCTGTCATCTTGGGCAGTCTACTTGTATCTATAGAGAGGTCTCTTTTGCTGAAAAGTACTGAAAAGTAAAAGTGTGGTGCAGTCAGTCTTCTTTAAATAAATAATTGAAAAAATATTACATAAAAATGAGTGCTTAGTGGGAATTAAAATCAATCTGATAAATAAATAAATCCAGCAAGGGTTAATACCAAGGATACAATCACAGATTTGAAATCAGGTTTATTTCTTCTCTGTTCCATGAGCCTCAGTGCGTTTTTCTCTTAGTTGTCTCCCACAGCTCACCCATCGGGTCTCTGAAGTGGGGCAGAGACCCCAGCAAGTGCAGTCTACTACACTATCTGTGGTTTTTTTGAGCTTTTCATTGTGCGGTACACATTTGAGAGGGGTTCCTACCTTGACGTTAATATCTGTTATACACTACAGGGAATGATTGAGGTCTTCATCTGTTAAAACAGCATTTTATTTTTACTACAGCTACTGACCCACCAGTTGAGAAACATTGGTCTGAGCCATGTGCAGAATCAAGTTAAAAGGCAAATAAAATGTTATGTTAGCTCATAAAAACTGTTAAATATAAATCAAGGGATGCTACTGCATGTTTAGAGTATATAATGCACTAGTGTGACTGCATCTGGAGTATTGTGTGCAGTTCTGTTCAACACCCTACAAAAAAGACATAGCAGCACTTGAAGCTGTGCAGAAGACAACAACCAGGGGTGTCCCAGAACTCTAGGAAATATGGCGATTCACGTACTTAAGGACACCAATGGAATTAACAGGCTGACACCATCAAGCAATTCTTTACTCACAGAGTTGTGATAATCTCGAGCAAACTACTAAGCCATGTAGTTGAAGCAGAAACCTTAAAAACCTTTAAGAAGTATCTGGGGTGAGGTATTGGGACAGCTTACAATAGCTATTAGCTAAACAAAAAGCCTGATGGACTGAATGGTCTCCTCTTTGTCAAATTTCTTTATATTCTTATATTGTGTCTATTATTTGTTTAAGTTTATCTGAAACGAAATTGACAACTTTAAGCACTTATATTGTATGACTTGTTTCTCAAATATATATATATATATATATATTTATTTATTTAATTTTGTGCTTATGCATATATGATACACATGTGTATGTATTTATATATTATAGAGGGTTTCACACTCTGCTAGGGACAGCCCTTGCATGCAATAAACTTGTAAGTCCATAAACTGGCTATAGTGCGGAGTTCAAAAATCCTCCTTTTAACACTTTAAGCTTTAAATGGCCAAGACCCTGCTTACTAATCTGAATTTATTATTACTTACAAGACAGAGCGCACATTAAGATCTCGAGATGCTGGCCTGCTTATGATTCCTAGGATTAACAAAATAACAGCGGGAGGTCAAGTTACAGGGCCCCAAAGCTGTGGAATGGTTTGCCTGCTACTATAAGAGGTGCCCCTTCAGTCTCATCTTTTAAATCCCAACTAAGACTCACTAATTCAATTTAGCATACCCTGACTAGAGCTGCTGATTAAGTGTGCATACTGCGTCTCTGTTGTTAGTCATTAGTACTCAGATATAAGTAACATGATATTTTTAAACTGTTAATGACCCTCACATATTCTGTTTCTCTTTTTGGTATTCTCATGTGGCACTTGGTACCACTGCTCTACTGCCAGGCTACTCTCCTGCATATGGAAAAGCCATCTCAGATAAAGGAGTTTTGGAATCATCGGGTAGAAGGATCTTTTCATCAGACTGGCTGGCCCAGCACTGACTGTGGTGAGGTGGCTTGTTGGCTGAGGTCTCCAAGACTCTGACTGTGTCTGGCTTGTCTGACTCCTTTTCTACAATCTGGCTGTGGTTCTACAGTTAACTGATGGACAGATAGTTTTGTTTTTCATTTATGATGATTAGTTTCTACTTTGTTTTTGATGTATTTTAGCAAATCTGTATCCTTATATGTGATAGTTCTGTATTTAGTGAGTGGTATAATCTATTTTTGCATTTTGCTTTGAGAATTGTTGTGGTGCTCTGAGCCTACACTTGGTGAGGAACATGGTGCAAGAACAAAGTAGTTTGTCCTGTTGTATTGTATTTCTGATGTGGCAATGGTAGATTGGCCATCTAGCTTTGTGGAGAGGATTACTTGTGTTCTGTTTTGTGTGTTGTATCTACACCCATTGAACATCCAACCTACCTGGAAAGGGTTCTTTTTCTGAATGGCCCTTCCCAAGTTTTTTCCATTTTTTTCCTGCAGAGTTTCTTTGGGAGATTTTTCTTGTCTTCATCGAGACTTCAAAAAACAGGGATTGTTAAAGCCTATTGAGGCATTCCTTGTGTGATTTTGGACTTAACAAGAAATACGTTGTTGTTGTTGTACATTTCAGAGATGTAAATCAAAAGCATTCTTTGGGGAAATTTATAAAAGGTCTGAAAGGAGGTGAAGCAACATTCCTGTGATGGAGACCGAAACAAATGTTTGGCAGCAATGAATGCTAGGTCTGAATTTGAACTAGTCTTCCAAGGCTGTGAGGAACTAACCATTGCACCACAATGTCATCTTGTTTGCATATGATGGTTTTGAGACATAAAATATTACTAAGTATTGCAGGGAGGACTTTGCAATTATTCATTCTTCAATTTCAATAGAAATTTTACAGATCCTTGATGGGTTTTGAAATGGGGAAATCTACACATAATGTAAGGTTCAAAATTTCTATTTAGCCATGTCTACACATGAAATCATTTGCCTTTTCAGTTTCATCTATGCACGTGTGTCCGCTGTAAATTCATTCATCCATTTTGTAAATCCAGATCAGTGTTATGGTGAGTCGGTGTCTATCCTGGTAGCAATAACCATAAGGCAGGAGCCAAGCCTGGACATTGTTACAATATAAATTCACACCTATATTAAGATGAATTCTGTGTATCGACATGTACAACAGCTCTGTTTCTGTGTCTGGTATACACTTACCTACTATAACAAAAGTTGATCTGCGAAGGAGCACAAATACCCTAAATAGCAAAAGGGTCTTTCCAGACGTGCTGCAAGCAGCTTATATATACATAGAAATAAAGAACAGAACAAGGCTGGAATGTGTGCCAGGAAATGCAGCTATTGTAATCTAAATATTTATCATTATAAAACAAAGAAATATTCTAATTTGCAAATAATGTGGTACATTATTCACATCAGTGCTAGTAAATGCTGTGTTCCTGTAAGGGAATATGGAGGCCTAGTTAAGTGGTTTGTTATACACTTTTTGTGGTCAGACAGTGGGCCTCAGTTCTCCTGCTGACCTACAGTATGTTTAGTTGGCTATACTGCTACCTGCTACATTAGCTGTTACTAGTTAATGGCTGATCCATTGTATCTTTAGACACTCCCTGATGTTTTTCACTCAATTATTCTTTACATGTTGCTTCACAGCTGATTGATCAAGTGCTTGTTTGATTTTAATAGCAGGGACACACTATAACAAAAGTAGCCCTCTCCTTGATCTAATAGCTTATAACTTTGAGTTGTAAAATGCCTATATGCTGAGCTAACAATAACTGAGAATTTCTAATTTGTAGTTTATTGATTGTCCCTGCTAACTTACAAGCATTTCTCAATCGGGATCACTTAGTTGAAAAGCAATGCAAATCAATGAGCACTGGTCACTTTTTGGCATATGCCTTCCCAATTACATTTTCAGTAAATAATGCAAATAAATTCTGCTTTCATCGGTCTCCTATTATTAAGTTTTTTTATTTAGATATACTTTGCAATTTTCAGGTTAAGGGCTTTACTCAAGGGCCCAACGGAGTAGGATCCCTTCTGGCAGTAAACAGATTTGAACCAGCAGCCTTCCAGGTACCAGCACAGATCCTTAGCCACAGAGCCACCACTCCGCCTGATAAAAATACATTTAATATTACTTGCAATTCACAAGATCTAGATTTATTTTTTTTTTGTTTTAGTTTACCTGTCAAAATGAGTGAGATTTTCACACAATGTGAGGAAAAGGTGCTTTTGTACTTTATTGCAGATTAAATGCTTGTAGGATTCCTCAAGAATCACTAGTTTGACACCAGCTCTGTCATTGTCTTTTTGGACTTTAGCACATTCTTCCCGAGTTATTGGAGGCTTTTCTATGGGTACTCCGGTTTTCCTCACATTTTCCAAAGTGCATGTTACACTAGTTCATGACCATAAACTGGCCCATTGTGTAACTGTGACTTGTGATGGATTATCATCTTGTCTAGGCTGATTCATGTTTAACACCCATCTTTCCATCCAGGTGGTGTTTCTGCATTAAGGGCCACTGGGGGCACAGCCCGCAAAATAAGTACCAGTGTACCACCTATTGGAATGAATTTTGTAAAGCATGTAGTTATAAAATGCATTGCATTTTTCATTCCAACAGATGTCGCTTCACAAACTTTAGCACTGGTTTTACAAATCTCAAACCAAATGGCATACAGTATAATAGAGAGGCAGCCACCGGACAGATACTTTGATGCACACATAGACAAATTCCCTTTTGCTAAGGTGGATAAGCTGATATCTGTCCATCTGCCATTTACTCTTGGTTGGACAGTTTCAGATTTAACATTTGCAGTGCACCATCTATTGGAATGTATTCTGTAATGCATGTAGCAAAAAAAATGCACTGCGTTTTTCATTCCAACAGATGCTGCAACATAAACATCAGCACTGCTTTTACGAATCCAACACGAAATGGCGTATTCTAGAGACGTAGCAACCGGGTTAAGGTGGATTTATTGCACCACTTTGGCTCCTGAGGAATTGTCCTGCTATCTGCCTTTGTGATTTTATTTCTGCGCTGTAGAAACAATTGTTATGGGGTCACTCTGAGCAAGCAACCACAGTCTGTTGGTGTGGTCGGTTATTGCTTTCTTGACACAGAAAAGCAATCTGAACAACAGTTATCTTTCTCCTTCGGCATGACCAGTATTGGTAGTCCAGTTAGGAAAGGACTCCACAAATATGCCAAAGTTGACCATGCAAATTAAATCTACAGAACGCATGCAAATTAACCCAAAAATGCATAGGACGGGTTGTGTGACTATCATTATCATTACAAAATGTGAGCATTTTAAGAAGAAAATATAATTTCAAATTACCCTTTAGTTACGAAATATCAAAACTAACATTAATTAAAAGCATCACAAAGACAAATATTAATTTTGAGAATTGCAGAGTGTTGTCTGCTCACCCATGAACTCTTATAACAACCACACACACCACATTAAGGAGGACACCATGATCATTCTCAAGAATAAAATGTTTCTTTTCAACAATAAAGGTGTCAGCTTTCAGCTGCAGCACATCTGATAAAAAGCACACATCAAGTTTTGTAAACTAGCCAAAAGAAGCATACCACAGTTCACTGTGTAGCATTAAACTGTGAATAAAAAACAATTCTGATTAGAGTAGCCTGCTAGTTAGCTAGTTTAAATTTAGAAGTCCAACTGTGTTAATGGAGAAACCTTCACGTGTTTTAATCACCAAAGAGCCAAGAAGGTGCCAGCACTTCCCATTTGACCCTCTAACAGTATCATATTAGAGAGGGGGGGACAACAACTCCCAGCATTCTAAACTTCTTACAAAGTATAAACACACAATGAGACCCATTACTGACCCTTCAAAATGAGAGCTTGGACAATTGAACTAAGTAGACCAAAGTGTGAAGACACTCCTAAATAAGAAATTAATTCAATAAAATCTGGAAGACACAAACTTCCTAGATCTGGGTTGGCGAACCATTGTTTCAAAACAAAGTTACTGTTTTTCCTTTGGTTTTTTGGCAACATGGCTAGTTTTAAACAAACATCTGTGTTTTATTTAATAAATAAGGTTAGGTTAGCATGACAAATAGCTCAGTGACAATACACATTGCAAGAGCTGTCATCGGGCTTTTAAGCGCTGAAGTGTGTTAGCACCACAGGAATGAACAGAAAAATGAGAGTGGAATACAGTATGTGCTGAGCAAAGCAAAGAAACTTCTACAACGGGGTTTAAAGGTTTAATGAACTTGAAATGAGTTGACAAATGTTCACCGCAATGATGAAATGTAAGCAACAGTGAAAATATGTTTCATTTTTTTGCAATGAAAATAATTTTCACCACAGGAATACCAACATCGGCAGAACAGAGGAGCAAATATCCTGGTGCTGAGAGAGATTGTTGAAAAGCTGCCCAAGTTATACCTTATGAAAGAAATATATTTTAAGTTTTTATTTATAGTGTTTACTTATTGAATGACCCTAGCTGAGTAAATATTAACTAAGATCCATAGGTTGTACTGAAAAAAAATACTCTTTAAAGTCTTTTTTACTTTTTGCCTTGACCTTAGTGGGCAACATTGACAGTAACTGCACATGACATGAGAGTTAAGATATCATTGGCTAATAATATAAATATGGTAGGAGCGCAACACAGTGCTAGAAATTACATTTGTGTAAGCGGTTATTATAAAATTAAACACCATAAAAAATCTCCTAAGGACAGAAACCCTTTATTTAATGATGCTGCAGCACTCAAGTCAACTCCACACACCTAAATGAGCCTGCGTTTGGCGTGCTGTTAGATCTGTGCTAAAATCAACCTGCTAAAGGCTTATAAAAGTAATAGTAAAAGTAATTAACCTTTATCTTTTTAATAACAATAAGTGAATGATAAGAACAAGAAAGTTTCCTGATGAACATATACCTTTCTAATTTACAATAATGTTTCAGCATCTACTGATATTAATGAAAAAGACATTTCCAGGGAGGGTGAAGTATATTTCTAAATTCAGTGCAGAGTTCACCTGTAGCCTGCATGCACTCCATCACTAAATGTAGTTCTCCTAGTTCAGTGTCATGGGGAGGGATCTCAAGTTCACTGTAATCAAGATGCCGAAGCTCTTAGGCAGCAGCATTAAAAACGGTGCCACCATGCTGCCTTACACTAATACGTCCTGTATATAAACATATACATACAATGTGATAGTTCAGATATTTCTTTGCATAAATTTGCAAAAAATTCTACAATCTTCTTACCACTTTATCAATCTGGAGTGTCGAGTGTTGCTTGATGTGGGAAAAAAATGAATATAAATGAAATGAATATGAATGATTTAAGTATAAGGCTGCAACACAGCCAAAAGTCAGAAAAGTGGAGGAATCTGAATACTTTCTAAAGGCACTGTGTGTAAATATATTAAGGCACAACAATACATGATATCATAACTACAGAAAGTACAGTCATTATGAAAACCTTCACCATTTTTAGCATTTAATTTCTGCATAGCCATCAAAAGGCAAACTGTGGTGCTCATGTGTGATGATTTAGCTGAACTGCACATATTAGTCCGTAATAAAGTCCCAATGACATGTGTATAGTATAGATAGTATAGAGAGTATAGCTATATATACTCCTGTATGTAAAAATCTTCTTTGCTAGCATGCTTTTATTTTTAATAATCTGTGTAAGCACACAGAGAACAGAAGAGTCTTTTAAACTGAAACGAAGCGCATCTTTCTATCAGCCAGTGGATTTCATAGTAAATCAATTATTTGCAATCATCCAAACCATAACCAAACATTTTCATCCAAAGGTGCCAAACTCCCAGCTTTACAATATTCTCATGCCCAACAAAGTTCACCTTCCACCACTTCCACTAAACATTTTACCATCCTTTTTGTTTTTATTAATCTACTGAATGAAGCACAAATCTACTCTCATTAAATTCCACACTTCTACCATTTCAACCAAATTTTTATGGTGTACTTGCAGTTTTCCAGGTGGAGGTACAGCTCCCTTCAAACCTTCTCTTTATGTCTTTTGCGACCAAACTGGCCTTCAACCAATGGGTTGCTCCCAGTATGTGATGTGACCAGAATCCTTACTGAAATATTTATTATTGGCATGCCATATCTATACCCATATGAAAAATCATAATCTGTTTTTTTGCTCGCTGGACACGCAAAAATGGTTAAAATGATTGTAACTAAATTTCGTTTGTGAATTGCTATTGGTCCAACTTAAAATATAGACTATGTGGCATATTGGGGAAAGGTGTTGTACCAGAGGGGAGCAACCCAAAAAGCAGTGCCAACCTGGGGTCTGCAATTCCCTTCAGGCAGCAGATGATTTAATGGGGTGCAATAAACCTTTCTCTTCTATCTTTGCAGACCAGACACAGGACATTCTGCCTGATTCTGATGACATCACTTCCATTTCTGGCCCAATGATGTCACTTCCAGTTCCAGCCCCCAAGAACATCACTTCCAGTTCCTGTCCCAAGAATGTCACTTCTGGTTCCGGCTCCAGATGATGTCACAACCTGTTTTAAAAGCCAGTCGTCTTCCATTTTTACTCAGTTTCTGTTTTGAACTCAACCTGTACACTTCTATGTTGCCAAAGCTCTAATATTGCAGCCTTATTCAAGTACGCGGGTGGCTGCCGCAAACCTTTTTTTGGTGTCAAGGTCTATTCATTTTACACTACGTATGTTTCTGTTTTGCTATCAAAACAGGGGCACCACCACACTACTTTGGCCGAGGGCCTATGATGCTGTTAAGATGGTCCTGTACCACAGCTAGTCTTCCTTTGATTTTAAAATGTATCTCATAGCTGTTTTTGATAAATTACTCCTAAATAATTGAATAATTTCACCATCTGAAATTTTTTATTGCTGTAGTTCAATATCTCTGCATTGCTAACTGTAATGCTACTCTTTGGACTTATCATGAATTTTGTGTTGTCCTCATTGATTTGCAGACCTGTTCAAGTATTCCAGCTTTTTTGTTAGGCTAGTTCGGTTTCTAGCTTCTCTTAAAAACACATAAATATTTGCTTTTGTATCATAACCCATTATTCAGTTATACCCAGGCAATGTTGGGTACTTCTGCTGGTTTATAAATAAGACAAAAGCAACTTAATTGCAGTACAGTTAATGATTTAAGATGAGCTGCTGCAGCTGCTGTTTTGGGGCATGGCTGTAGAGAAACGAGCTCTTCAGGAAGTGATTGTGTCTGCTATTTATGTAGCAAGCATAAGAAAACTGTACATATTTACCTTACAGTTGACCCACATATTTACATAACTGCACACAAGAAAACAAAATCATATCAGTGTAGCTTGTTGTTGAACGATCCTCAGTAAATAAAAGCATATGGACTCATAAGAGAGCCAAGAGACGGACAATGAGCCAAGGATTCACTGAGCCAAACTAGCACTTTGTGTACTCAGTTTTTATACCATTAGTTCCGTCTTTTGCAGCATTCACATGCCAAGAGAATTTTTAGAGATCCCAGTTGAGATGTCTCACCTTCTCACTTAGTTGCGCTCATGTGAATTTCTGGTTGGCGTCTTGGGGGAAGCTTGAGTTCGCTGCTAATTTGCTCCTGGGACTGCACATAAAGTAATTAAAGATAAGTTCTGTTTTTTTTCAGGAAAATCACAAGCAAGCTAAAAGCAGTAAGTGTGGTTTGCATCTCTCTGTATACATTTTTACCTTACTTAGTTATTACTGTATAAGGTCAAGGGTCAACACTTTGTCTCAACTTTTCCCTGAATTTCTCTAGAAGGGGCATTCATGTAAAAATTCCCGCTGAAAAACTCAAATTTCCTGCTTGTCCGATGACCAGAGGCCCAAAGCTTGCCACTTACAATATCTGCCTAAAATTGTACTCGGTTTACTCATTCTTAGATTTCCTGAACCCAGCTGCTCTAAACCAGAGGTTTTTGGGGGCAAAGCCTGCGACGCAAGCACTGAGGATTAATACAGAAATCAGCCGTGGTTGGGACATCATTCTATCAAATGGCACACTCACAAAGAGTCATCCGGCAGCCTAACCTGCATGTCACTGGGAACAAGGAGGACAATGAAGTACGTGGAAAGGGACTTGAACCACTGGAGTTGCAGCATTGACAACTGTTGTAAACATCCAGGTATTATATTAACTTTAAATGTTGTGTATTTATAAAACATGTACAGTGGATTCAGAAAGCATTCAGACCCCTTTACTTTCTTCACACATTTGTCCATCAATCTACATTCAGTAACCCATAATGACAAAGTGAAAACATGTTTGCAGAAAGGTTTGTGGATTTATTAAAAATCAAAAAACTGAAATCTCTCATTTATATTTAGACCCTTTCCCGTGGCATCCAAATTGTGCTTTAATTCTCCTTGAGATGTGTCAAAAACTGGATTAGAGTCCACCTGTGGCAAACTGAATTGATTGGACATGGTTTAGAAAGGCACACAGCTGCATATACAATGTCGCACATTTCACACTGTACATCAGGAAAAAAAACAAACCAAAAAGTCCTAGACACTCTCTGTAGACCTCAGCGATCAAATTGTGTTGTTAAATAAATCAGAGTAGGGGTAAGAAGACCATTTCTAAAGCTTTGAGTGTTCCCAGGAGCTCAGTAGCCTCAATAATTGTGAAATTGCAGTAGTCTGGAACCACCAGGATTCTTCCTAGAGTTGGCCGTGTTGCCCTTCTGAGTAACTGCACAAGATGAGCCTTGGTCAGGGAGGTGATCAAGAACCCAATGCTTACTCTAACAGTCCTTCAAAAGTTCAAGGCTGAGATGGGAGAACCTGCTGATTTGACAACCTTCACAGCAGCACTCCATTCATTACATGCTTATGGTTGAGTGGCTAGACAGAAGTTACTCTTAACTAAAAGGCATATGACAGGTTAATGGACTCTGAGAGCATGAGGATAACAAATCCATTGTCTGATGATACAACAATTGAACTCTTTGATCAGAACTCCAAGACTCTATGTCTGGCAAAGAACAGGCACTGCTCATTAGCTGCCTAATACAATCCCTATGGTGAAGCTTTGTGGTTGTATCATCATGTTATGTGGGTGCTACTCAGTGACATGGGCAAGGACACTGGTAAGAATTGACAAAAGGATGAATGCAGCCAAATACCGAGAAGTCCTTGAAGAAGTGCAAGCTCAAACTTTGGCAATGGTCCATCTTCCAGCATGATATTAACCAATGCATAGAGCCAAGAGAACATTTTGAGACAAGTCTCAATATGTCCATGAATGACCCAGCCAAAGCTCAAACTTCAAGCCGATAGAACATCTGTGGAGAGACTTAAAGATGGCAGTTTACAGCTATCTAACGGAACTTGAGAGGAAATATCGAGAGAGGAAGAATGGAAAAAACTGCCCAAATCTAGGCGTGCAAACCCTATAGAGATTATTCAAGAAGACTCAAAGCTGAAACTGCCGCCAAAAGAGGCTTCTACAAAGTACTGAATGAGAGGTTTCTGTTTTTGAATTTTTAATGTAGAGAAAAGCCAAGCAAAATGACACCTTTTATTGCTTGGCTTTTCTCTACATTCATAATGGCTAACACGGTACAACACCCTAGTACTACTTGAATTTTTAATAAATTTGCAAACCTTTCTGAAAACGTTTTCACTTTGTCATTATGGATTATTGAGTGTAGACGGATGGACAAATATGGCAAGTGTACCCATTTAAAAAGACATCCACAACAGAATAAAATATAATCTACTCTCTATATATAAAATCCTAAACCTAAAAGTGCAACTATTTTATGTGACTTTTTATGTCACGTTTTTTTATCACACTTTAAATTGGGCTTATTTTAAAACCTACATATATATGTTTGGTTTCATTCTTATTCCGTTTTTACATTATAAACTAAAAAATATCAAGAACTCACGTCCCGCAAGATGAGACGTTGTGTCAAGAGATTTAGCCATGCTCAGGGCTGGAAATAAAAGACAAAGAGTAGGACAGCTGCTGTACAGGCTTTTAAATGTTCAAAGCGCCGTGCGAGATGCAGGTCACGTGGCACAGCAGCAGCAGCAAGCCAGCAGCTGATTGGGCAAAGAGGAGGTAAAAAAAAAAAACTTGTATTTGTTTCCCATTGTATCACCGTTTAAGAGGGGGTTGCATGGGAGTGACCGCGTCTCCTTGAGGTGCATTCAGCCCCCCTCTTCACAACGTGAGTGACAGAGATGTGAAGTGGCTGGGGGGGTTGGCGAGCAAACCCTCTATAAATAATAATTTTTCTTTTGTATATTTACAGATTTTACTAATATCCTGGCCGCAACTGGGGGTTGGGCGCCGAAGGCACCAGGGCAGCTTGCCCTCCTAGTAATAATTTTAATAATAATAATACATTTTATTTATATTTACATTTACATTTACATTTACATCATTTAGCAGATGCTCTTATCCAGAGCGACTTACAACAGTGCTTAGTAGTCTACGACTGTTCTTCAGTCTTTAAGGCTAGGATTAAATCTACTGTCATTAAACAAGTTACCGCTGACCAAGTTGTACACATTTCCCATGCTTAAGGCACTTATATGAAGAAAGTGAATGTGTCTGAACACTTTCTGAATCCACTGTACTTTGTTGCCAGATGAATCTGTGAGATCTATAAAGCAAACACTTCATTTTGATAAGATTGTGCACTTTAGTGGATTCAATCCGTCTATCAAGAAAGTGACCTTTAAGTACTGTTCATTGGATGAAGATGACTTTTTTGGTCTTCCACTGCATTTCTCGGTCTTCACTGTACACGTTCAACTAGAACATCTGGCTGAGTGCACCACTGACACAAAACTCTCCACTTTCTGTCTGTCCAATTGTGTCAGCGTTGCCATTTCCAAAGCTCTCCAGCAGCTGCATTTATAATAAAATGGACCCATTTGTTTATGAACCTGCTCCACTAGCTCACGTAGTTTATCTAACTAATTTGACCAGTGTGTGCTGTTGATGAAATTAAAAAATGCATGGAATGGTTGGGGTGCCTCAAAGCGAGGTCTGGGAGCTGACTATGTGTTGTTCTAACCATCTTCCAAGTTATCAATATATATATATGGAAGCACAAGAAATTATTGTTAGGTTTTATTCTACCAATGTTTACTGCTATTTATTCTAATTTTATAAAGAATTTTCATCAACAAATAAACACTCCCCAGGTAACCAGCTTTAAAAATCATTTTGTTGGGTGGCCTATGTTTTCTTTTGTTTTTAATCAGTGCTATAAATAGCGTATGTTGTCTCAGAAAGGCAAATCATTTGAAACCTCAGTCATCCTGAAATGTCCCTTTTCTTTCTTTCTTCCCTTCAGGCAAATGGCACAAGACCATCCGGACCTCCTTGACGCGATTTCAGAAGCAGATTATATTTACAGATCATTAGGTTACTTACACTATATTCTTAAAAATAAAGGGGCCAAAGTGGTTTTTCAGAGCAATGCATCAGAGGGCCAATTTTGGTTCCAAAAGAAATCTCCACGTATAGTAATTGTTGCATCTTGGTGTATTTTTGAAGTTTTGCTATTTTAAAGTTTTTCAATAAAATTTCCTAAATAGTTTTTTTTTTTTGTGTGACCACATATTTTGACCATTTCACTGTACAATTTTAGCATTATTTTATAACAACCCAATTAGGGGTGTTCCAGTATAGTCGGATTATGGAGATGAGCCAAAATATGCTGTTAAAAGGAAAACAAGCCAGGATTTCAGTAAGAGATACAGAGAGACAGATATTGGAGGTGGGCGCTAATGCTTGAAGGGAATTTGAGGAGTGGGAAAGTAGGGAAGCCCCCCCACCAAACTATCAAGGAGAAAGACTAAGAAAGCAGATGCTGTGCTTTCTATCTTGTCAGTTTCGTTGTTACCTTTGTGTCCTCCTAATAACTATTCCACCATTGAATACTTTTCTTGATTGTAAATATACACATTTCTATGCATGAATGTTTGCCTTATTTAAGGTTTTTATATGAGTCGAATGTTATTTTGATGTTTGTTTTGCATTGTCTTGATGGTCATTATCTATGCAATGCTTGATTGATCACATGACCACATTATCATGCTTGACGACACAGGACGTTACATCTAAATGTGGTGGCATTCACACATTTAAATTATCCTTTGGTGGGTACATTCTTTGTAATGCATGTTAACTTTATTTCGAGTAGTTTTGGGTTCAAGTTCTGAATACTTCAATCTTCAACTTATGAGTTTGTTTCCCCTCTGTTTCTGGTTGTTTAGTTTTCTTTTGCTTCCTGGTATTTGGACCCTCACTTTCCCTTTTTGACCATGATTCTTTGTATTCTAATCTTCAGCTCATAATTGTCAATACTCGGTGTGTCGTAACATTGATAAATTCACAGTGGTGTTAGTATTATTGTCATTGTGGAAAGACGTTAAGATTGCTGATCTGCTGTAATCTGTGTTCAGCATGTGAGAAGCAGATGGCCCAGTGATTAACATTATTTCATTACCATAACACCTACACAGTGGATTCAGTTCTTGAACTCATTCATTGTGCTGGTGTCGCTCAGTTTTATTTTTTATCTCACCCAAAAGATGTGTAAGTTAAGGTTACGTGACCATTTTAAATTGGCCCAACCTGAGAGTGTGCGTGGAAGCGTGCCCAGTCCTAAACTGCGGACCACCTAAAATGGCTTCAGGTCTTGTACAGCATGTTCCACATTTTAGCAACCCTGCAAATGGAAACAGCAAGTTTGAAAAATGGATGGATGAATGTATTCGTAAAGCTTCTGTTTAAATGTATTCTTTTTTTTCCTTTGTGTAACAAGCTCATAATTATGTGTGGGTAAATGCATGGATCAGCGCAAGTATTTTGGTGCTATGTTCTTTCAAATGTAGAAATGATCTCATGCAGGGTATCCTCCAGTGTTTTTTGAGTGGCCTTCAAGACCCTGCCTAATCTATATCTGGCTGGCTGCTATGCTGCAGTTGCCCGTGGTAACCACAGAAATGTATAGACCATAATCCCACAGTGAATGCCTAATATATTTTTAGCTTCAGCAAAATAAATGTAAAGTCATTAGAAGATCTGCATTTTCCTAAATTCCACTGCAGTAAGAGAACAGGTGGAGGGAGACAGGAGAGGCCTGTGTTTCACCGAGCTCAAAGCCCACAGAAAGGCTACTGCTGCCTCCTGTCAATTAGAGGTGATGAAATTTCCGGGAGGGCCCCATCTTGATTGACAATGATTTGATTCAGTTGGAGTCACTGCTGACATTTTAGACTTGCAAACACATTCTGCAGGCTTATTTTGCTGCTCATGCTGTGAATTGTGGAGAGCTGTCACAGTCAGGCAGACACTGGAATATACGCCTGAGCTGTCAGTGATAAATAGTAACACCATAACTGTTACAGGATATTCATTCTTAGTTTGGCACATTGAAATTTTTTAAATGTGCAAGGACCCCCCTTTGGACTATCAATCAGTTACTAGTAACTAAACAGCTCAGACGGGTATGGGAGGTCATTCTAGTCAGACTCTACAAAGCAAAAGAGAACCTAACTGCGATACGGTAACACAAAGTTTAGCATGTTTGAACAGTCAGTCCTTCAAAAATAAAATAGAATTGATTGCCAATATTTCCAGCAAAAAGTAAACTGAAGCTTAATGACAATCGATTAAAAAGACAGGTCAACTTTTCTTTATTTCATTAAAAGAAAAAGGTTATACAGTTGAAAACAATGAGGCTGTAATGGCATCAAAGCTTATCTAACAGATACTGCAGTACAGCAAAAGTATGTCATGCGTGGAAATATTTTAATTAAATATTTCTGCTTGAGAAAGCCCAAGTAAATCTAAAATTACGATAAGCCAATTATTTTTGATATATAAAATAAATCAGTCATCATATCTAGGTGTGAGTCCCACAAATGAATGTCAGGGTAGACACTGCTTCCTGGTAATGATGAACTGGATTAATGATTTAAGTGAAGATGGCAGGATAGATGGACATAACTTTAGTTAAATTAGCTAAAATGGTGTACAATAAAAGATTAATTATCTGCAGGTACACTCCACAGACAGAAAGTTCTTGCCCTGTGCCAAACACTTTTAATACAGCATTGAATTTGGATTAAGCAGGTTCTGAACATGGATTGATGGATGGATAAATGCACTATGGTGTTACACGGCAAATACAAATTTGACTTCAAATGTGGTAAAGACATTGGGTCTACAATCTGGTGGTATACAAGCTATCATCTGAACTGGTCCTGTTTCACAAAGATTATATGGAAGGACAGTAGGAGTTTAACATAATGGCTGGGATTTATGCTAGTTACATAAAATCTATAACTATCCTTGCCATACTGTTCAGGGCTAAACCAGAGAGATTTGAAATGAAGACAAGAGAGCAGGTTAAAAGAGAAATTCAACACTGAGGAAACAAGAGAGATCAAAAAGACTAGGCCACATGGAAAACCAAAGCTTATAGGCAAAAAGAACATACAAGAGATTCAAAAATCAAGAATTCAAGGAAAGACGTGCAATGGATTGTCAGATTAGATTAATTTTATTAATCCCATGGAGAAATTCAAAGGCATACAGCAGCAGTAACATAAAAAACAAGGTGTGGACAGTAGCGAGTGCTCCGGCTCACCATATACCCAACACAAACACACATGGACACAGGTTAAAAGGCAAACAGTCTTATATTGAGGGAAACTCTTCATTTATAAGGGTTTCCCACCACCACAGCCACAAGTACAGCAAACATGATACACCACGCTCTTTGTCTTTTTCCTCTCTCTTTCTCTCACAACCTCCTTCACTTCTCTTGTAAGTTTCGTCCTCCTCCTCCCGACTCAGGCTCCCTTTTATTTTAGCCCCCCAGGAAGTGCTCCCGATCTTCTGCACACAAGGTCTGTCAGCACTTTGGGTGAGATGGAAACCCCATGGTGTAGGGACTCCCCAATCATACAGCAACCCCTGGCAGCCCCCACAAGACCCAACAAGGCTGTTCCCTGGGACTACAATACCCTGCGGGCACCCATCTAGGAATATGAGCCTGGGCTCGCTGCCATCTAGCATCCTGGGTGAGGTAAAGCCCTGCATAAGCTGTCTCCCCAGTCCTTCAATCTTGAGGGCCAGGTAAGGATGTTGGCTGTCCTTCACAAAGCATACAGGCTGACAGGACAAATAATACAGCCAATCAATCAATTAAAATGGTCAAGGAATAAATTAAAATAAATAAATATTTACTGTACAGAAATTTCAAAATGAACTTCAGGAAGGAAGCATTGAATTGCCTGATAGGAGTTGGCAGAAAAGATCGCCAGAGGCACTTCTTAGCACACCGTGGTGGAATGAGCCTGTGGGAAGTATGGAGGAGATTTTTCATGATGGCATCCATTTTTCCCATCATCATCTTTTCCACAACAGCTTCTGTGTGATGAAATAGGCTTTCTCGATAAGTTTGTTCAGGCATCGTGCATCTTTTGAGCTCAAGTTGCTTCCCCATTAGTCTACAGTGTAAAACAGCACAGTGGCTACTATGGACTGAAAGCACATTTCCAGACACTTGCTGCATACATTAAAAGACCTGAGTCTCCTGTTAAAGAATATCCAAATCCTAGATAAAAGGAGACGTGTCACACCAGAAATTCTGGTGCCACGCTAATGACAACAAGTGTCGAGCTGCGCAAAGAAATCCCCCAGCAACTTGGAGATGCATCCTAGTGACTGACTCACAAAATATTGACACAAAAGCAACAATAAAAATAAAAATAAGTGTTTCCCCAACAGGTATAAAAACCCACACCGTAAGATTCTTCATAATGAGAAACAACATTTTCAAAAAGATAAATTAGAACAGAGCCAAGAAAAAATTATATTCTGAAACTGAATATTCACAACAACTGCTTACAGGTCAACTTTATAATATGTAAAACTGTGGTATGGATATGCAATTTTAATAAGAATTGTTCCTGCTGCATATTTCTGAGAATAATGGATTTGACTAGATGCCAATTACAAATTGTTAGCATTGTAGACTGTGTATCATTTTGACCTCCACTATATGTCCTGGATTCATAATAAATGAGCTGCTATCTCAGATTTCAGTAAAAAGGAACCCAGCTAGGAACCAAACCAGAGTGTTAGGGCTTTGAGGTCCTAAGGATACTTGTTGTACAAACCACTGCATCTCTATAATCTGAATTTGGATACATACTCTACTACAACATAGGAATGGAGTAACACACAATTAGTTGAAAGTTTTACAATGTAACATGTTGAGTGCTGTGTCTGCGGCGAGTTGATCCAATTGGTTATCTAGGATGATTGACAACCCTATGTTCAGATCTAAAAGCAGCTATTTTAGTCAGTTGAGCCTAAGGAGAAATTAATGTTTTGACAGCGATGGTACATTTTCTATTACAGACTCACTCCACTTGAACACTGCTACACTTGCACATATCCAACTTTCCTTCACAAAACATGACTGTGAGAAAGTAGGACTACTTCTTGTCAAACAGTCACAGTAGTCACACTCATGTCTATTTCCAGACCACAATCCTTGGCGACTGCCTCATAGTTTAGCATCTTTAACCTCTAATCTTACTCAACTGCAGGCATCATAGTTACTCCTATTTTCTGATCACACTCCTTGACTATGACCTTGGCATCTTAACGCTCTGAATGCAACTATTTGCAGTCATCATAGCCATGTCTATTTTCTGGCCATGCTTATAAAGTATTGTGTCATTGTTTAACAGACAAAAAGTCTGATCAGGCTTAGAAAACCAAACCTGTTTGGGGATAGGTTCCCATTAAAAATTACGTCAGTATGCATTTGTCTTTAAGTGAGGTTTGAACCTGATACCAGATTCAAAAAATGAAGATATTTCCAGAAAAAAAAAAGAACATAAGAAATTTGACAAACGAGAGGAGACCCATTCAATTCAACAAAGGTTTTTGTTTAGCTAATAGCTAAGCTGTCCCAATATTTCATCCAGATTCTTCTTAAAAGCTGTGAAGGTTTCTGCTTCAATTACATGTCTTGGGAGTTTGTGCCAGAGTCCCACAATTCTTTGTGTAAAGAAGTGAATCCTGGCTTCACTTTTAAATGCACTGCCCCTTAATTTCCACTGGTGTCCTTGAGTATGCGATTCACACTTAAGCCAAAAGAATGTTGCTGGATCTACTTCAATGTCTTTGAGGATTTTAAATACCTGGATTAGGTCCCCACTGAGTCTGCTTGAGACTAAACAGGTTTAGTTCTCAGACTCTGTCAGAGTAGGGCACGTCCTTAAGTGCTGGGATGCACTTGGTTGCTACGCTGCTATGTCTTTCTTGTACTCTAGTGACCAGAACTGCACACAGTACTCCAGATGCTGTCTTACTAGCACATTATAGTTTGAGCATAACGTCCCTTGACTTAAATTCAACAGTTTTAATGATATAACCTAACATTTTACTTGCCTTTTTAATTGCTTCTGTGTATTACTTAGCCGATGAAAATATTGCGACAACATTAATATAAATTAGAAAAAGTAGTGGTCCAATGACAGACCCCTGAGGGACTCTATTGATGACCTTGCTCCATGTGGGGTATTCTCCTCTTATCTGTACCCTTTGTCTCCTGCTAGTTATCCAACAGGAAATTCAGTTTTGCTGGTTACTTCTGATGCCTACAGCTTCTAGTTTCAGAATTAATCTTTTGTGTGGGACTGTATCAAGTCTAGGTAAATTATGTCGCTGCTATTTAGAATGTTACTTTTGTTTATTTAATTTTCTAATTTATTTCTTATTATAGTTTTCATAATTTTGCATGGCACAGAAGAAAGACTAATTGGTCTGTATTTGCTTGGATCCATTTTGTCTCCCTTCACGAAGATTGGAGCCACATTTGCAACTTTCCAGTCCTTGGGTATTTCACCTTTATGAAGTGACTGCTGAAATATACCTAATAAGGGTTTATAGATGATGTCTTAATCTGAGTCAAATAATCAAATGAGTTTGTATTGTAAAGAGCATGGGTACAAAGAAAAAAAGGGACACTACAAAAAAAAGAACAGTTCACCCCTTCAAGGAACAAATTTATTGTTTTGCTCAATACAGGCAATTGCATAACTCTAGACCACCTAACGAAACCTCCCTGCAGTGATGGGCCAGGTGGAATGCCACGAAAACAACAAATATTCCCAGAGACACTGAGGCAAATCATAGCTTACCTTGTCTAGTCTCCACAATGTACGTGCAGAATAATCACACTCACAGCCCTTTGTGTACCCATAGATCTATGGTGTTCTCATCATTGTCTCCTCTCCAGCATACAGTTTCTCATTTCCCCGAAACCCTTGGTATCTCTCCTCTGCACACAAGTTCTGATGGCTCCCTCTAGATGTACTTTCATCACTTTGCCTCTCCAACCTCTTTCCCTGCTTCTGGGAACCTTACCACATAGCAGGGTCTTACCACTACCTCTGGATGGCTAATCCTCTGTGGTAGTTTCAGCACTCCTATTTGAATTCCACAACAAGGTTGCATGATCTCGAACCCTTTCAGGAACAATCGGTACCACACTGGGTGGCTGGACCGATTCAATGCTTTGTCAGCTGGCTGCTACAATATTGCCTATGTTCACATTTACCTTTAAAAGTTATATGAAGGTGTTAGACTAGTGCTGGTCTTTATTCTTATTATGATGTCAAATAGATACAGTATATCATGTCTCAGGTGTCACTGACTGCAAGTCAGTTGCAGACACTCATCCAAAACAACAGGGGGGTATTTTCCACTCTACCTGGAGAAATAATCTAAGTGGACACAAAATAATAGGAGAACCTGTTGTTAAGACTCAGTCGTGTCTGTGTAGAATGCCTGAATCTAGGAGAACATCCATTTTATCAGGAAGTTAAGCAAATTCTAAATTAAGTGCAATTTGTAAAACACTCAAGCAAATGGAGTAGTCCAAATGTAATGGTTCCAAAACCAGACGGAATACATCCATTTTTATGGATTTCAGATGACTAAATAAAGTTTCTAAATTTGATGCATACTCGAAGCCACATGCAGATGAATTATTGGAAAAATGATGTCAGACATTTTATGTCTCTACTTTAGATTTAACTAAGGGATATTAGTAGGTGCCTCTCCAGGAATCCAGCAGTGAGAAAACTGCATTCTCCTTCTCTGATGGTTAGTACAACAAGTACCCTTCACTGAGAAAGAGGTCTGACCCTTACCATATTAAGAAGTTATGATGTTAGATGTGCATATTGTCTTCGTTTCAGCTTATTGGCAAAATACAGTATTTCATATATTTAACAACATGCAAGCATTCATTGTAAAGATATTTGTTTATTTATTGTAGTGTACTACGTATCATACCAAAATGTGAGGGTAGGTGTTGTTATAGTGAAAGGGTCTCATGTTGCACTTCTCCACATCCTGTATTCCAGAATGAGGACCTTCTCTTATGCAGTAATAGTCTGACATCTGCCCCATTCCACAACCCCCAGAGCAGATCTTGGTGAGTGCGGGGGAAAATACAAAATTCCACCACTTATGTTTCCGAATGATTAAAATGCGCAGTTTGGGTGCAAAACCTGTTGTCTTGATCAAGGAGAATTTTAGGAAAGCTGGGTAATGACAGACCTTTGGGTGTGGAAGCAAAGCAGGCACTGCTAGAAATGATAGTGAGGGACAGAGACAGAACATCAAAATGTTATTTCTGTGACAAGATACTTCAGAGAGAACTTCAATAGCCACAGAGTGCTGCAAAGCGATTCACATGCTAGGTTACAACATATTGCAAACCTAATGTGTTTCAGGCATCCACTTTGATCATTCAATGGTCACTCTATAAATGTAGCGCAGAAAGCAGACACTTCATGGAGTGCAAGTCCGCTGATTTTATTTGTATTACCTTAAGAGAACACATCTCTACACCATATTATCAATTTCCTTGCCCATCTATGGTAAATAAAGCTACTGGGAACATCTCAGTATAGCAAATTGAAAAGGAGAGAAGAACACTTGCTGGAGATCTTTAAACATGCTGCTGGCTCAGTTCTCACTGTTTCACCTGAACAAGTCAAATAACTGTCTCTGTTCCAATCTAAAAATCTCAAAACAATTTCCGAGTGTCCTGGTTGTGTATGTTACGCTAAACACATATAAAAAATAATGTTCCGCTGATGCAGATATTAATCTGAGGTCTACTTGTGAGCGGCGCAGTAGTGCTGTGGTTTGTACTGCTGTCTCATGTTTTTTTCTCTAATTACTCTGGTTTCCTTTATATGTTCCTCACAAGTTTACACAATGTTAATTGTGGTAACTTTAAATTGGCCTGGCATGACTAAATGACTAAGTGTGCCCTTGGATGAACTGGAGGTGATCCTTTTGCGACCTTAAAATTCTTCATTTTATAAGATGCCTTTCACGCAGAATATCGTCATAAAGCACTCTACCAAGCAAACAAAATTATCCTATCAAAATATGTTTAAATATTTTTGCTCTTTCTCATCATCCAGTCAGTCAGTCTTTACTGTAATATTTAGTCAGGAAGCAGCTGTTTAAACCTCTTATTATATATATAAAGGAAATTCCATTGAGTACAGCTTTGTTTGCCAGAGTGGCACAGATGGACTGTGGTTACATTTTACTCACTGCACAGTTAATAGTGTAGATAAAGTTTTTAACTAAAGCTTATCACTTTTGTCCTATGACACAATGAAAGAGAATAGTCTCACAGCAGCATTTCTTAAAATGAAAAACAGCAGGGCCACCAGAATAAGAAAGTGGCAAAAACCTAGAGAGTAACTGTTGCATTTTAAATTTGATGCTTTGTAGTCAGTCCAGCAAAGTTTATAGCAGATGTAAAATGCAGATAAGAGAGCTTCACTTTATATTTATGCTGTGGAGATGTTCACTGAAATGCTACCTTTTAGCAGTGGTGCACGGAGTTGCTTTTCATTTTTTCACGTTTTATCGCATATTGCCTTCCATCAAATGAATTCTCTCTGGAGTGTACTCTGGGTTATGTCCTGGCCTGTATACGTGTTAGCTTGGTGCCTGGATGATGCAAACAGCATCCTTTGGGAATAAGTGCTGACCGCTAGGCCTTTATTATATGTTCAGAATGGTTGCTTGACTGTCACCTTACAACTCCTTTTCTACTGTAAAACTGTAAGAATCACAAATCCTGTCAATCAGGAGACCACAATAACAACTCACCCTAAAATTCTTTCCAAATTTCTATGGCAAAGGTTGGCAAGGTTAGCTTCTTTATTAGATGAAGACCTCATAAAGAAAACATAAAACTGACTTTATTTTTCAAATTGCTTAATTGGATGAATTATATTGTTTTAGGCCTATGCAAAATCACAACACGCAGCACTGTAATTAATATTATTCTTTTCATTATGATAACATAAGATAATTTCTTGCTTGGTTAGAGCTCAAATGCCTTCTTCTAAGGTGTTCTGTAAGCTTGCAACCAGCAAGTGAAGAACTGGAGTGGGGTGGAGAACAAAGGCATAAACACTAAGGTTAAAATGACTTCTTAATGAATACATTTGTTTAGCTTTAATATCTGAATTTGAATTTTGGTGAAATGTTCACTTCTCTGATCACCGCAATAGTCTGGGGTCATGACCAGTGCTGGTCCTTGCTTTTCTTCCCATCCTGCCATAACTGCTACATCAATCAATATCCCCGAAATGGCTAAAACAGGTTTGAGAGTGAATGAATTGATGTCCAATATGAAATGAACAGATCTCATTCAAGATTATAAATAAGCATTCAGAAGCAAAACACCAAGGGTCAAGTGAAAGTGATGTCTCCTGTTGAACACTGAATAGACTGTTGTATACAATCTTTTGACAACCAGAACGTTAAGAGACCAAACCGAGGCACAAAAGAGACCAGAAGATACAAAACACACCCAAATTGTGGCCAAAAGGCAGGCAGAGGTTACAAGTAGTAAGACAAACAGATTAGCAAGCAAAGCCAGAAAGAAAGCAAAAATCAAAGGTGAGAACGTAAACAGAGTTAAAAAAAATCTGACGCTAGGGTCTACTTGAAAAAGATTTCCTCATAGAATTCTTTAAGGATATCCAATGAAGGACAGTGAGTGAATCATGGCTTCATCTTATGCCAGGCATACACTGCATGATTTTGGCACAATTTTAAGCCCAATTTGTAGTTGTTGACCGATTTCTGAGACTGTCTGAACTTCAGCTATATCATGTAATGGATGAGATGGGTTGTGATGCCAATTGCATGTTACGATTAGGTTGTCACATAATCAGAAGCATTTCCATAATGTCAGAAATATTATGGTGTTGACAGTTTCACAAGCCGATTTTTTGATGTTGCTATCAAATTTCCCAAAATTCTTTGTGTAGTACATTAGGTGTTCATTTTCATCAATTCATTTTCACCTTTTTTGATTTCAAAAGCTAACTATCATATACCAACACGCATACAACTAAATAACCAATGACAAAAATATATTAGGGAATGTTTACTAGAGGAACCCAAAAAATCATACACAATGGTAAATTACATAGATTATGCACGTCTGATTCTCTCTCTAAACCAGACAGACCTTCCCAACCATCTGCTTGCCTAGTTACACCTTTTTCTTTTATTTGTAGTTTCAGAGCACAGTAAGCGATGCACCTCCTTTTTCTTTGTTGAAATTTTGAGAAGCCTGTGGTCATATTGTTTTTCTGAATTGGTAAAGCTTTATTGCAAAATGTCAATGGATAAAATGTCCACATAAAAGGCTGAGCTCCCAAGTTGTGGTATGTCAATCAGACTGAACGTGCTTGTACAGTTTGAGCACATATGCGATTGACGACTCTATTGGCAGTGTGAGTACTCAGTTGACTACGATTTCTAAAAATCACGCAGTGTATGTCCAACGTTAGACAGTTGTGAAAACAATGAAAACAAGATGTAAATTTTAAAAAGTTTGCTTTTCCAGTTGGAAATAAAAAGTAATCATAAAAATTGAATACTTGATGAATAAAACACTATTTACACAACAATTTCATGCATAATAGCCCAAATAGCTCTATACATATTGTGACGGGCGGCCTCAGCCATTACCTGGCCGGGATAGCAGCTGGATGGAAGGACCAGGGGAGAGAGCATCGGCAGGGCAATACCTCCGATGGCACGCTAGTGGGCAGCCCTCCTGTGCAGCTGT
The DNA here is from genome assembly GCF_900747795.2 of Erpetoichthys calabaricus. NCBI lineage: Eukaryota > Metazoa > Chordata > Cladistia > Polypteriformes > Polypteridae > Erpetoichthys > Erpetoichthys calabaricus. The sequence goes on along the minus strand of NC_041400.2, from coordinate 39,535,424 downwards.
GGCACCACGGATTCCCGCAGGGCACGCTGGGACTTGGAGTTTGGCACAACCCTGTTGGGTTCTGTGGGGGCCACCAGGGGGAGCTGCAGAGCCATACAATGAGCTTCTACCACAGCTGGGAGTAGAATAAAAGGAGCCGCCTAACTCAAGGGCCAGAGTTGGGAGGAAGAAGAACAAAGCCTGTGAGGTGGACTGGAGGTGGAAGGACTGTGCTGTCATTCTTGACATTATTTGTATACTGATGAAGAGGAATAATAGTGTGTGTTGTGTGGTGAACCTGCGTCCTGCCTGTCTATGTCAGGTTGGGGTGGCTGTATGTGCCCCGGGCTTCACAATATACATTTTCAAAACATCAATGAAGTCTAGAACAATAATACAGGAAATATTCCTTAAAAACATGCCAACTCTGTAAATTACTTCAAACTCACCTGTGATAAGGTCAGCCTGCTGCCGGCACTTCGGTGATATTTTTCATGGTTACCAAACTGAAGCTCCTCCCATCGAATTCGCCAAAGCATGCTAGCCAATTCTTTTTCCAGCTTGAGCTTTCTGAAAAAAAAATGCATTTGAATAGAAGACACTGACTGCAAAGTACAGTGTTAACTGTACAGTTAGCAAGAAATCTTATCAAATGTCATTTCTGCCTACTGTATATATCTCACTGACTAATATCATGTCAGCTGCTTTATTTTGGACAAAAATATTCCAACAAATACAGTATTAAGTAGATATTAAGAAATACAGTATTTTATTTGCCACTTCTGCATTGCCTCCATTTTCTCTCATGGTGTCCACTGATACTTGGTCAGCCTTGAAGTTAATGAATTGTCAAATATGTTGGACCAATTATCGGAAAACTTCTGTCTGAATAAAAATACTGTCATTTGCCTACAAGGGGGTCTTTTTCAGGACGCAGTTGAACTATAACAGCTGCAATTTGGATTTCTATATACAGTACATACAGTATACATCTATGTTTGCATATACTGCATGATAGTTCTCTGTTTATGCTTCGATATATGTCTTGCATTACTTGCATTTTGTTCATCATAAAATATTTTAATTATTCTGTATCACAGTGGACTCATAAGTGAAAGCTCTCATAATTTGAATAAATTAAAATGAACTGCATTAAGACATACTGTAAATCAGACACAGACAAACAAAAACAAAATTCAGTAATGAATGTCACAAAGCCAAGAAGCACATTACAGACTACATATTTATTTATTTTTATATTGATCTAATTAGGCTCATCAGAAAAGAAAAGCTTAAGAGATGCACAATACTGACCACATATTTATATCTACAGTATATCATTTTATATAGATCAAATTATAAAGATATAAGACAAAGATTGTGCTTTATTGTGCTTAGTGTACTTGTGGCTGTGGTGGTGGGAAACCCTTTTAAAAGAAGAGTTTCCCCACAATAAAAGACTCTTTGCCTTTTAACCTGTGTCTGTGTTGGCTGTTTGGGGAGCTGGAGCAGTGTCCAAAATATATATATATTGTGGCGGACAGCCAAGGCCCATGCCCAGCCGGGACGCCCTTTTGTATAGGGTCTGGGGGAACAGACATGGGCTGCACAATACCTCCCCCAGGTTGCTGGATGGCAGCCCCCCTGGGTTGCAGTGGTATCTTGGACTCCATCAGGGCTTCACGGGAGTTGGAGTTGGTTATAGCTCTGTTGGGATCCGAGGGTGCTGCCAGGGAGTGCTGCAACAACTGCTGAGCTCTCTTGGGCGGGTTTTCTGCCACACCCGGAAGTGCTGCCGGAAGTAGGTCAACAAGCACCTGGAGAACTTCCAGGGGTGTTATAAAAGGAGCCAGCAGTCGTTACTCCGGAAGCCAGAGTCCAGAGGAGGGAGACGAAGCTTGTCAGGAGGAGTGAAGGTGGAAAGAAGAAGAGGAGTTTATTTATGTTTGTGCTTTTGGGACTGTGTTGTGCCTGCGGGACACGGGGAAGATGTGGCCCACAGGTAAAGAAAATAAAATTTTTCTTTGTTTTTATACGTGTGCCTCCCGTGTCTGTCTGTGCCGGGTTGAGTGGCTAGTATGTCCAGAGTGCTTCTGTCACAATATATATATTATATATTGTGGGAGCCAGCCCCGGACACAGACAGACAGACACCTCCTTGTCCCTGCACCAATCACCCTTTGCCTCTGTCCTTCAAAAGGTCCTTCATTGCCTCCACTCCTCTCTGCCAATCTCTGTCCTCTTCCTCCCGTCTACAGCTGCCGACTGGAGGGAGGCGGTCCCTTTTATATCCACCCGGACGTGCTCTAGGTGCTTTCTGATGGACTTTCTGCAGCACTTCTTGGTGTGGCGGAAGTGCCGCACGAACACCCAGAAGCACTCCGGGTGTCCTCGGTATTCCTTCCGCCAACACCTCCAGGTTTGGCGGAAGTGCTACCGTCCGAGGCTCCACAATCATCTGAGCACCCCCTGGTGTTGGCCACGGGCACTGGTTTGAGCTTCCATGCTCAAACCCCGTGGCCCCCAAACCAGGCAGGGCGGCTGCCCTCTCGTGATCCTGGGGAGGCACAGTTCCTCTCCTGGTCCGTCCAGGTGTCGTGACTGGGCACAGACCCCAGCCGACCACCACAATATATATATAGTGAGATATTTGAACTCCCCAACGGGACAACACGCTGAAATGTGATTGATGTGTCTGTTGAAGGCTGTTTGTCCGTTGCCAAGGCAGCCGTAGGTGCACAGCATTTCACAGGTTCTCAGCGCCACAGAGGCAATGTCAAGCTCACCGCCTCCTTGTCTAACGCGTCTGTCACCCAATGAGTGATGTGGGGAACACTATAACTTGGCCACTGACCTGACCTCGGCCCTGCCCATTTGCTGTATGTGTGTGTAGTAGAGTGGTAGCTCTGGCAATAAATAACCTTGCTGTTCCTGTTTCAAGTGGAATAAAGCAGGTTTTCCTGAAATCCATAGACTCAGCCCCCGTCATTTGAGTGAAAGGCAGTGACTCACGTGTCACATTTATATACAGTATATGTCTTCCTTGATACTGTATATATCTATACTAATAAAAGGCAAAGCCCTCACTGACTGACTGACTCACTGACTGACTGACTCACTCATCACTAATTGTCCAACTTCCCGTGTAGGTAGAAGGCTGAAATTTGGCAGGCTCATTCCTTACAGCTTACTTACAAAAGTTAGGCAGGTTTCATTTCGAAATTCTACGCATAATGGTCATAACTGGAACCTGTTTTTTGTCCATATACTCTAATGGAGGATGCGGAGTCACGTATCTCGTCATCACGTATTACGCCTCCTACGTAATCACGTGAAGTGAAAACAAGGAAGAGATTTACAGCACGAGTCAAACGCGGGAACGAAGGTAAATGACGTTAATTGTTGAGTGTCTTTTAATACTGTGTAATTGTTGAGTGTCTTTTAATACTGTGTAAGCATACATATTAACAGATGTGCAATTAAACGTGTGCATTTACGGGGTGATTTCTCAGGCTTAAAGCTCGAAGTGATCACTCGAGTGAAGGCAGCTTCACAAAAAAACAGATCCTTAACAAACTGTTATTGGTATATTTTCCCTCAATTTTAAAAGGTTTTCTTTTCTTCTTAATAAAAATTTAAAAGCAGAACTTCGCCGGTGCAAACCGCGGGGATTTGAGCGACTGACGCATACAGACATATTCATGAGTGCAGGTACTTCGGAAAGAAAGCACCGTGTAAACCTAAAGTTTAAATTAAGTTCATAGACCTACAAAAGATTGCCATTGATTTCAGGCAAGATTGTTTTTCTCCTGTACAACTATACGTTGCATTCTCAAGAGTGTGCTTGCACGGCTTGGTCATAATACAACCGGAGTGCTGAACTGACAAACTGGTATACAAACAGAACAATCGTAAAAAACAGGATTAAATAAAAAGGCTGCTTCCGTTGGCGAAGCAACAAAAAAGGAAGACCTTATATGACGTTCGTTTATAAAACAGCGGAGAGGCTGTGTGAAGTCAGCTACACAAAAAAACAGATCCTTAACAAATTGTTAGTGGTATATTTTACCTCAATTTAAAAAGGTTTTCTTTTCTTCTTAATAAAAATTTAAAAGCAGTACTTCGCCGGTGCCAAGCGCAGGGATTTCAGCGACTGACACATACAGATATATTCATGAGTGCAGGTACTATGGAAACAGAGCACCATGTAAACCTAAAGTTTAAATTAAGTTCATAGACCTACAAAAGGTTGTCATTGATTTGAGGCAAGATTGCTTTTCTCCTGTACAACTATACGTTGCATTCTTAACAGTAAGCTTGCACGGCTTGGTCATATTCCAACCGGAGTGCTGAACTGACAATAGATAGATAGAGATAGATAGATAGATAGATAGATAGATAGATAGATAGATAGATAGATAGATAGATAGATAGATAGATAGATAGATAGATAGATAGATAGATAGATAGATAGATAGATAGATAGATAGATGTGTATGTATGTAGATATGTATATATGTGTATATATATGTAGATATGTAAATATGTATATGTATATATGTGTGTATGTATGTGTATATATATATATATATATATATATATATATATATATATATATGTGTGTGTGTATGTATATATGTGTGTATATGTATGTGTATATATATGTTTATATATGCATATATATGTGGATGTGTATATGTATATATATATGTATATATGTAGATATCTGTATATGTAGATATGTATATATAAGTATATATGTTTATGCATATATATGTTTACATAACCTCTTTAACACATTACTTCTCAGCTACGAAGCGCGGGTATTTTGCTAGTATATATATATATATATATATATATATATATACGATATATATAAACTTAAATTTATATAGTATATAAGGGTAGGGAATTGCCAGGGACTTGACGAGAGCTTTTTGTACCTGCTACAAAAGTAGTGCAGTCCATGACAACGTTATCATTCCTCTAACCTTTATTATAGTCTGTAGAAAATAGTATTTGTGACATGACATAGAACCTCACGAGGCCATTAGAGCATTAGAACAATTTTCAATCCAACAAAGCTTGCCAGTCCTATCCATTTAATTCTTCCAGAAAAACATCATGCTAAGTTTTGAAGGCCCCTAAAGTCCTATTGCCTACCACACTACTTGGTAACTTATTCCATTGTGTCTGTGGTTCAAAATGTACCTTTAACAAGTTTCCAACTATATCTCTATGTTGTTGATGAACTCATTTTAAAATAACAGTCTTGAGCCATGCCTTCCATCACATTGCCAAGCCCCCGATACATCATGTTGTGTATGTATATTAGTCTGAGAAGAGTTTATAAAGGCTAATTCAATTATTATTCACACCTTTGTGATAATTTTGTTAGGGTTGGCTGCACCTGTGGAAATGTGGAAACAAGGTGTGTCTAGTGGTCACAGTGGTAAAGTCTCAACTTTGATAAGTCAGTTTCTCTTGTTTTGTAGGAATAAACACGTCTCACTCTGGTCTCCGTTTGCACCAAAAAAGAGCAGCGAACATTTGACCAGCTTTTTATAGGCTGAAATCCTCATCACTTCATCAGAATCAGAATCATAGTTTGGACATGCTCAATATTTCCTTTATTGGTCATGGACAGGTGTCCCTTTCCTCCTTTGTGACTTGTCAGTCTTTCTGCAGACACTCCGCCGAGGTAAAATACTGTCTCCATATTGTGCAAAATGCCTTGTATTGGTTTCAGCTCCAGATTACCACCCTCTTGGACATGTAGAGAACATGCAGACTCCACACAGGGAGGATCTGGGATGTGAACCTCAGTGTCCTTGTTGTAAAGCAGCAAGACATCTTGAAATAATTTCCGCATAACTGAAAACCTGAGTTGCATTCCTGGATGTCTTTGGCTTGCCGTATTGTTAACCTTTGTAGTGTCACCAGGGCCTTGAATCAATTACAGCACTGTCAGGCTGTCAATTTCTGATGGAGTGCCAGACCATTTCAGGGTACACAAACATACGCACATAGCCACAGTCACTTGTACCAGACCAATTTAAAATTGCTCCTTAAACTGACCTCACTGGCATATAAGGAAAACTGAGAGAAACTAGCAGGAAGGAGCAGCGAGGAATTAGCGTTGTTACAAATCTCTACATTGCAGATATGACTACATCATTTTCTTATTAATTTGTTTACAAAATGTCATAACAGTCTAAAAGATTTATAATCAATGTTAGGGCTGCAGGGATAAAATATCATAAAGTAATAATATGCAATAAATATTTGCATTTTGGCTTCTCATGATTCTGACCTTGTTGGCACTTATGTTATAGGAGCATTTATAATATTAAACAGCTAGCACTATTTCACAAGATAAGTTACTCGAAAATATCTATAATCTAATAACAAATAATAATACTTAATAATAAAATATATACTTAACAGTAAACAAAAAACATTTGTCAGAGCATATGCCCCCCAATGTGAGGCATATCACTGCCATACTCTGACTTCCAGGAAGGAATATTTGATAAATGAACACTTAATATCACATGAATTCCAGTTTTCATTATAAAAGAAAATGCATGAGCACAGTAACCAGATTCTGTCTGAACCAATAACTGACGTTGATGGATTTGTTGGTGGATGGGTAACATCCTAGTAATTACATAATTTTTTCTTCTTCATTTAATACATCATTTGTATGAAAATGTGCTATATAAATAAATATTGTTGTTGTTCTATTACCCCTCCTTTAACCGTCACCTTATCGTGGTGGAGGGGTTTGCGTGTCCCAATGATCCTAGGAGCTCTGTTGTCCGGGGCTTTATGCCCCTGGTAGGGCCACCCAAGGCAAACTGGTCCTAGGTGAGGGATGAGACAAAGAGCGGTTAAACAAACCTCCTATGAAGAAAAAACAATTTTGGACGGCATTTTCCCTTGCCCGGACGCGGGTCACCGGGGCCCCACTCTGGAGCCAGGCCTGGAGGTGGGGCTCGATGGCGAGCGCCTGGTGGCTGGGCCTGCACCCATGGGGCTCGGCCGGGCACAGCCCGAAGAGGCAACGTGGGTCCCCCTTCCCATGGGCTCACCACCTATGGGAGGGGCCAAGGAGGTCGGGTGCAGTGTGAGTTGGGTGGTGGCCAAAGGCGGGGACCTTGGCGGTCCGATCCTCGGCTACAGAAACTGGCTCTTGGGACGTGGAATGTCACCTCTCTGAAGGGGAAGGAGCCTGAGCTAGTGCGCGAAGTTGAGAGGTTCCGGCTAGATATAGTCGGACTCACCTCGACGCACAGCTTGGACTCTGGAACCAATCTCCTTGAGAGGGGCTGGACTCTCTACCACTCTGGAGTTGCCCCCGGTGAGAGGCGCCGAGCAGGTGTGGGTATACTTATTGCCCCCCAACTTGGAGCCTGTACATTGGGGTTTACCCTGGTGGACGAGAGGGTAGCCTCCCTTCGCCTTTGGGTGGGGGGACGGGTCCTAACTGTTGTTTGTGCGTATGCACCGAACAGCAGTTCGGAGTACCCACCCTTTTTGGAGTCCCTGGAGGGGGTGCTAGAGGGCATACCTTCTGGGGACTCCCTCGTTCTGCTGGGAGACTTCAATGCTCACGTGGGCAATGACAGTGAGACCTGGAAGGGCGTGATTGGGAGGAATGGCCCCCCTGATCTGAACCCGAGCGGTGTTTTGTTATTGGACTTCTGTGCTCATCACGGATTGTCCATAACGAACACCATGTTCAAGCATAGGGGTGTTCATATGTGCACTTGGCACCAGGACACCCTAGGCCTCAGTTCGATGATCGACTTTGTGGTCGTGTCGTCGGACTTGCGGCCACATGTCTTGGACACTCGGGTGAAGAGAGGGGCGGAGCTGTCAACTGATCACCACCTGGTGGTGAGTTGGCTTCGATGGTGGGGGAGGATGCCGGTCAGGCGTGGTAGGCCCAAACGTGTTGTGAGGGTCTGCTGGGAACGTCTGGCAGAGCCCCTTGTCAGAAGTAGCTTCAACTCCCACCTCCGGCAGAACTTCGACCACATACCGAGGGAGGTGGGGGACATTGAGTCCGAATGGGCCATGTTCCGTGCCTCTATTGTTGAGGCAGCTGACCGGAGCTGTGGCCGTAAGGTGGTCGGTGCCTGTCGTGGCGGCAATCCCCGAACCCGCTGGTGGACACCGGCGGTGAAGGATGCCGTCAAGCTGAAGAAGGAGTCCTACAGGACCCTTTTGTCCTGTGGGACCCCGGAGGCAGCTGATAGGTACCGGCCACCCCAAGCGGAATGCGGCTTTGGTGGTTGCTGAGGCAAAAACTCGGGCGTGGGAGGAGTTTGGGGAGGCCATGGAGAATGACTTTCGGACGGCTTCGAGGAGATTCTGGTCCACCATCCGGCGTCTCAGGAAGGGGAAGCAGTGCAGTGTCAACACTGTATATGGTGGGGATGGTGCGCTGCTGACCTCGACTCGGGACGTTGTGGGTCGGTGGGGGGAATACTTCGAAGACCTCCTCAATCCCATTAACATACCTTCCAATGAGGAAGCAGAGCCTGGGGACTCAGAGGTGGGCTCCCCCATCTCTGGGACTGAGGTCACCGAGGTGGTCAAAAAACTCCTTGGTGGCAAGGCCCCGGGGGTGGATGAGATACGCCCGGAGTTCCTCAAGGCTCTGGATGTTGTAGGACTGTCTTGGCTGACACGCCTCTGCAACATCGCATGGACATCAGGGACAGTGCCTCTGGATTGGCAGACCGGGGTGGTGGTCCCCCTCTTTAAGAAGGGGGATCGGAGGGTGTGTTCCAACTACAGAGGGATCACACTCCTCAGCCTCCCTGGAAAAGTCTATTCAGGGGTCCTGGAGAGGAGGGTCCGTCGGATAGTCGAGCCTCGGATTCAGGAGGAACAGTGTGGTTTTCGTCCTGGTCGCGGAACAGTGGACCAGCTCTATACCCTTAGCAGGGTCCTGGAGGGTGCATGGGAGTTTGCCCAACCAGTCTACATGTGTTTTGTGGACTTAGAAAAGGCATTCGACCGTGTCCCTCGGGGAATCCTGTGGGGGGTACTCCGAGAGTATGGGGTACCGGCCCCCCTGATAAGGGCTGTTCAGTCCCTGTACGATCGGTGCCAGAGCTTGGTCCGCATTGCTGGCAGTAAGTCGAACCTGTTTCCAGTGAGAGTTGGACTCCGCCAGGGCTGCCCTTTGTCACCGATTCTGTTCATAACTTTTATGGACAGAATTTCTAGGCGCAGCCAGGGTGTTGAAGGGGTCCGGTTTGGTGGGCTCAGGATTGGGTCACTGCTTTTTGCAGATGATGTTGTCCTGTTTGCTTCATCAGGCCGTGATCTTCAGCTCTCTCTGGATCGGTTCGCAGCCGAGTGTGAAGCGGCTGGGATGAGAATCAGCACCTCCAAATCCGAGACCATGGTCCTCAGCTGGAAAAGGGTGGAGTGCCCTCTCAGGGTTGGTAGCGAGATCCTGCCCCAAGTGGAGGAGTTCAAGTATCTCGGGGTCTTGTTCACGAGTGAGGGAAGAATGGAGCGTGAGATCGACAGGCGGATCGGTGCGGCATCCGCAGTAATGCGGGCATTGCATCGGTCTGTCGTGGTGAAAAAGGAGCTGAGCCGCAAGGCGAAGCTCTCAATTTACCAGTCGATCTATGTTCCTACCCTCACCTATGGTCATGAGCTATGGGTAGTGACCGAAAGAACAAGATCGCGAATACAAGCGGCTGAAATGAGTTTCCTCCGCAGGGTGTCTGGGCTTTCCCTTAAAGATAGGGTGAGAAGCTCAGTCATCCGGGAGGGGCTCAGAGTAGAGCCGCTGCTCCTCCGCATCGAGAGGAGTCAGATGAGGTGGCTCGGGCATCTGATCAGGATGCCTCCTGGACGCCTCCCTGGTGAGGTGTTCCGGGCACGTCCAACCGGGAGGAGGCCCCGGGGAAGACCCAGGACACGCTGGAGGGACTATGTCTCTCGACTGGCCTGGGAACGCCTTGGGATTCTCCCGGAAGAGCTAGAAGAAGTGGCTGGGGAGAGGGAAGTCTGGGCATCTCTGCTCAAGCTGCTGCCCCCGCGACCCGACCTCGGATAAGCGGGAGACAATGGATGGATGGATGGATGTTGTTCTATTATTGAAAATAGTAATAATAGAAAAGACACCCATATCTTTCACATGTTTGCACATATGATTTCACAGAACTAGCATAATCATCCATATGCACTTACATCATTAAGAATACATTATCAATTGCACACAGCAATCCAAAAATAACAAAAAAAGAAGCAGACCACCTTATAAGATGCAAACCACAAACTCTAAAATTTTTAATCAAAATCAGTCAGTACTGTTAATGATATCACTACTTTAATTGACAAAAACAGAATCTGAAGATGTTGCTTAATAGACAGAGGAGGCAGGTGTATTGTTCTTTACGTGAACTTTTCTTTATGCATTTTTCACTTTCACAATGTGTGCACACGGCTATCTAGATAAAGAGTGTTTTGTCATATAACTAGCCTTGTTTCTGAGTAGTGAACTTTACAACTCCATGACATGTGATCAGTCAGATTCTACATGTTTTAAATAGAACTGATATGACCGATGATTGAGTGAAGTTTACCAGTCTCCATAAATCTCAATACTTGATTAAATACTTTTTTAGGTTAAATGTAGGTCATAATTGTAGCAGACAGCTCAGGTTACAGTGAGGCCTATTACTATTTGTAGAGCTTGAGATTTTAAGATGAATTGATTCTCAGCTGTATGATAGGTTTGACAGTCAGTTTATCAGACTGAAGGTCCTTTAACAAAACCCTACAATCTATGATTCAGAAAACAATATCATAAGAATGACAAAACAGGGGAGGATTATTGTTTATTTGTTACTTTCATATTTTCTACAAACATTCAGACGGCTTTGCCTTTTAGAACCTCTTTGTGCTCCCAGCTTCCAGAGAGTACCAGACTGCCAAATTCTAACTAGACTGAAATATAAAGAAGAATTAATCCGTTTAACTGATCATTTAGGATATAGATGAGCTAAGATGAAAGATAAACACTTTCTAAATTTACATGCGTAAACTAGCAGGGGCCAAAGCCAAGAAAAGCAATGCAAAGCTAATTTGATCAAAAGTAAGTAACAGAAAATATATCACCAAATATGCAGGTTTCATTTTCCATAACAGAGAGTCTTTCATTTGATTAAACAAAATTCAAATGATTATGCTGTGACCTCTCCATGACCTTAAACTGGACTAAGTGGGTTTGAGAATCTCATGTTTAAATTATGTAAAATATATATGGCAATTGCAATTAAATAACATGGTCATGATGTCATTTGCAGATGAAAATGAAAATTGCATTTTGCATTCACTGCAGCAGTGTGACTGTTTCAATGCTCCCAGAAAGCCATTAAATTCTCAAAATTTAAAATATAAACAATTCATAAATAACAAAACAAAATTGAATGGATAAAAATAGACACCGATATAGCAAACAGTACTAAACAACACTAGGACTTGGGACAGGTCTACTAATAGAAATAAGGGAATTGTTATGAATTGTTTTGGACTAGCCATATTTTTTAAAACCTTTATTTGGGTTGTTATACATTTAGGTTATAGATTCTGTTGGTGTCTGACCTCATCTTACAAGAGTTGTAAACTTTTTTGTCTTTCTGGCACCATTTTGTTTGTCATGTTAGCTGCCATTTTATAGGTTCTTTGAACATTTTTGCTAGAGTGGTTACCACCATGTGATGACCACTGACTTCCTAATCATCTGAGATTAATTAATTTTTTGTTGCTTTATTTGTAAACTTAAATAACATTTTTCTGACCATGAATTTTTGTAAAATGTGTGTTTTTTGGGTGAACAATAGGACTGATTTGGGCTTCAGACTTTAGCTTGATGACTTTGTCAACTCTCTGGGTTTCTTCATAAAAGTTCTCTTGCCTTCAGCGTCATACTTAACAGCAATGATACTTGTACGCACACCAAAATATAAGTTCTGGCTGACATGAAAACATTTGAAATAAGAGAGAATATTGGGAAATATAAATGATTAGTTCATTTGAAATAAGAGTGAATATCTCTATATATATAAAATCCAACACCTGTCTGCCTGTCAGTATGTCTGTCCACTTTTCACAAGAGAACTACTTAACAGATTCAGATCTTTTTTTTTTTTATAATTTGCTTGAACATTCCAGTTGATTTTGCAAACTTCTCTCATCACACTAAGTATCATAGTTTGGTTGTGGCACTGATTTATTCAAACAAATCCGAGAGAGATGCAGCGGGCCAAGGGGAGGGGGAGGTGGGACCTCAGGAGTAGGGAGCCTGGCAGGGCCATCCTCACTCATGTGCCAGCCTCAGTTCGAGTCACTCTACCTCTCACCATGTGTTGGAGCATACCTTGCCTCCAACTTAGATAGCGATACCTGTTTGTTCAGTAGACATTATCATCTAGAGATTGTTAAAGAGTAACATTTGATGTTTTTGAGAGGAAGATCACAGCTACGTGTGTTTTAGGTGGTACCTGCTCATTGGCAGAGATATCACGGCCACATGCTCTTCTGCCCATGCAGATTTAAGCTGTCGTATCAGAGATGAACACGCTCAGATGCAGTGGCAATGTTTGACATTGGAGTGTGCCTACCTTCCACTTGGCCAGAGATACCTTGCCAACCTTTTACATTTTTGCCAAAGAGATCACAGCTACATTCTCAACCCTGATAGCAAAAACAAAATTATTGTATATCAAGAGGCCCTCGGACACAAAGCTATCAATATAAAATCTTCTCCATTCAAAATGTTACATTTTTTTTGTTGATTTTTAAAGTTTGTCCTGTTTCACTACTATGCAGTTGGGAAATATAAATGATTAGTTGAAACATGTGACTCTGAGATCACGGCTAAACATTTGCCTTTTTAATCTTCTAAAAAGTGTGTTGGAAGGGGGACGGCATGCAGGCACACTTATGAGTACAGTACAGAAATACAGAAGTTTCATGAGCTTCCAACAATATTAACTTTTGAGTTAGTTTTCTCAAAAGCAATGGCTTCACACAGAAATCAAGAGTTTGCCAAGAATGTGCAGGAGGCTTGCTGCCAGGCTGTCTTCATGTGGCTGGAGCAGCAGCAGCGGTCACTGTTGCAGTACATTGCAATCTGGTTTCTACCTCTTATCACTGTTAAGTGGCAGTCCTCCCAGGCGAGCAGTGCCATAGGCATGTCAGCTACTTGAACCTGATTAGCTGGGGACCAGTCAGCTGAAGCTGAAACCTCACATTCGTTTTCGGTTGCTTGTATCAAAATCGGAGTCCGACAAGTCATAGTCCAATTCAGAGAGAATAGGCAAAATGTCGTCCATGGAGTATTTTGCTTTACACATCCGCTTTGATCTCTTGCCAGATGTCAGTGCCATTTTTGCCATTGTTTGTGCCTTGCTACTCACGGGAGCGCAGGAAATCTCGGTCAAAACCAATGAAGCTAACTTTCCTTCTAGCAACAAGAGTCCAACTAAAACATAACGGTTGGTTTTGTCACCGTTTACAGTTGATTGTCATTGTCAACTCCTCCTTTTGACAGAAGTCGACATCAGCCCTGAAAGACTTAAATGGTTGAATGTAGACATTGTTTCTGCATTTCTTGGCCAACTATAAGTGACTGAGCACAATATTGTAGGTAAGCTAGAGAAAGTGGTAAAAGAAAGAGCCATGTAGTGTTCTAGCATATGCAGTCAGTACCTTCTGATAGTATTCAGACCTCTTCACTTTTTCACATTTTGTTATGTTGCAGCCTTATGCTAAAATCATTTAAATTTGTTTTTTCCCCTCATCAAGCCACACGCAATACTCCAAAATCACAAAGCAATAAAAAGATTTTAGAGATTTTCAAAAATGTATTAAAAATGAAATAAAAATAAATATCGTACTGATGCAAGTTTTCAGGCTTTTGACTCTGTACTTTGTTTTGAAGCCCCTTTGGCAGCGAGTCTTTTTTGGGTATATGGTGACAAGCTTCACACACTTGGATTTGGGGATTTTCTGCCATTCTTTTCTAGCAGATCCTCTCAAGCTCTGTCAGGTTGGTTGGAGATGATCCGTGCACAGCGAGTTTTCGAGTCTTTTTGGAGACGTTCAATTTGGTTCAAGTTACAGCTCTGGCTGGGCCACTCAAAAACATTTAAAGACTTGACTGTAAGCAACTTGTGTGTTTTTTTGCTTTATGTTTAGGGTCATTGACCTTTTGGAAGATGATTGTTTGGCCTAGTCTAAGGCTCAGAGCACACTTTTATCAAGGATTTTTATTTAGTTTACTCCATTCTGCTTTCCTTCAACCTTGACTAGTCTCCAAGTCCCTGCCCTCCATGCCAAAGTGCTAGGAAGGTAAGGTGCTGGAGACTAGCGGTGTCTGGTTTTCTGCTGATGTAATGCTTAGAAATGAAGCCAAACAGTTCAATTTTGGTTTCAGAAGATCTTGTTTCTCATAGTCTGAGAGTTCTTTAGGTGTATTTGTGTCATCTGGCCACTCTGCCGTAAAGCCCAGATTAGTAGAGTGTTGCAGTGGTGACTGTCCTCCTGGTTTTTCCCAGATCCACACAGGTACTTTGGAGCTCAGCAAGACTGGCCATTGGGTTCTTGTTCACATTTCTCAATGTCAATGACCTCCCCCACTAATTGCTCAATTTGGCTAGGCAGCCAGCTCTAGGAAGAATCATGGTTGTTCCAAACGTATTCCATTTAAGAATTATGAAGGCCACTGTACTCTTGGTAACCTTCAATGATGTAGAAATATTTTGTAGCATTCCCCAGATCTGTGCCGTGACACAATCTTATTTCTACGTTCTATAGGCAATTCCTTCAACCTCCTGGCTTGGTTTGTGCCCTGATGCACATTATCAAATGTGAGATCTCCTATAGACAGGTGTGTGCCCTTCCTAATCACGCACAAATAACTGAAGTGACCACAAGTGGACTCCATACAGGGTGCGGAATCATCTAAATGATGATCAATAGAATGGGATGCACATGAGCTTAATTTCAAGTGTCATACCAAAGGGTCTGAATACTCATGCCAATGTGATAATGGGGCATTGAGTGTTGTTTGATGAGAGATAAAAGAAACAATTTAAATGCTATTGGTCTACAACTGCAACATAACAAAATGTGAAAATAATAAAGGAGTCTTAATACTTTCTGAAGACTATGTAGATAGCTTACTTATATGAGACTGAGGAAGACCCTGATCTGGACTAATCAAGGAACTGAAAAGGTTTTTTTGTCTACTCCATTCTAAAACTGCTAAATCCCATAGTGCACATGGGCTTTTGAAATGATTTTTGGAAACTTAAAAATTAAACGTTTGTCCAAAACACCACGTAGGAATGATATGGAATCTCTCATTAACACTTACATAGATTTTCTCACTGTGCAAAGTATGAGAGAAGATGCGATTTTGTACCCTGGCACGTTTATTTCAGTATGCTGTACTCCCTTTTGGACATTACAGAAATAAAGTGAAATTTCAGTGATTAATGTAGTAAAACAAAATCAACAATGAGTTGCTGCAAATTAAGTTATGTAGTAAAATTAATCACAGCACAACATGAGAAAGGCATATGCGGCATCTGTGTGTGGTGACATACACTCTGAGTGAGGCAAGACTAACCCAAAAAATATGTATTAGGGCAAGTGAGGACAAATGTTTAGTTTACATAATTGGCTGGGGATTAATAAAACATAAGGAGATTAAGGGGCTGCAGCAATTCATGATTGGCTAGTCGCCAAAAACAAGAAAAATGGTCATAACATTTATGGGACTTACAGGCCAGTACAACAATTTCATTAGGAGTTTTACCACTACTGCTGCACTTTTGACACATCTAACTTTTGGAGTGTTAAGTGGAGACATATGATAGAGTTCGTACTTCTCCATTTAAAGAAGGCATTCTTCACTGGTCTGGTGAATTTTCTAAAGTAATTGTTGTCCATAATGAAGAATTAGACATTGGCCTTATGGAGATGGTGTCCCTGGTCTAGAAGGGTAAGGGAATTTCTGTGCTTTTTATGTTTACAATCGCAAATTCTTACATCTCGAATCTTTGAGGTTCAGACCATCAAGGTGTTCAGAGGACCCAACAGTTTTATGTATTTATTCAAATGAATAGCTGAACTTTTAGAGGTACAAGGAAATAAGAAATGCAATCCCAGATTATGAGGCAGTTTTAGCTTTCATGGTACGCCATACTGATAATATGCATTGGAACACAGCTATTATATTTCTTCTAGAAGTAGGCAGATCTTACAAATAAACTCAATGTACTGTAAATGGGGCCTGAAGATGATAGACTGTGTGGAAATCATGTTGCAGTGTTAAAGTGAATGACATCAGCATTTTATATTAACTGAAACGTGTGTACCCAAAAAGCAGAGGTTAAACAAACAAGAAATTAGTAACATGTTTTACAAAAGCCAGGAATCCATTTTGGAGGAAATTATCTATCAAGGATCACCTGATATATGCTGAATAAGATGGAAAAGAAAGGAAAAAATTATGACTGAGTGCTCAAATAGAACATCTTCTCTCTGGTGATGATGTGTATTAAGTAAATAATTTTATATGTTAGAGTACCAGCCACATCTGTCAGCAATAGGTACAAATTTCCACAATATAGAAACTGGGCCTTCATTTCTCAATGTACATCAATTGATTTAATTTGGTTTGACTACAGTCTCCCAAGATTTAAACATTTTAACTCCAATGAGTCATTACAAAAATCACCTTATTCATTTTGCTAATATTTCAATATTTTTCCAGTTTCAGCTTTAACAATTGCACATTTTAACTAATAGAAAAAAATGAGGCAACAATTTTGGCTTTGCTAACAGCCAGAATTGAACAAAGAATTAAAAGCCACATGTTAAAATGCAACTGTGCGCTGAATAAGTGGTTAAAGAAAATGGATGGCTACAATACATCAATACAAGTGTGCAAAGTCTACTGTGTCATTGGAGTTTTACTCATCACTGAACAGTCACCCCGCTGATATGGATGCAGCTTTTAACCCTGGTAAATATTGTGCTTACCACCTGCTTTTATAAAAGACTAGCTGTCCCCGTGGCTCTGCCCACGTAGTATTGAAACAGGACAAAATTTAAAAATCAACAAAAAAATATAAAAAAAATGTAATAATTTGTATCAAGAAGAATTTATATTGATAACATTCGTATTTGAGAGCCTCTTGATATATAATATTTTTGGTTTTGCTATAAGGGATGAGAATGTAGCTGTGATCTCTTTGACAATAATGTAAAACGTTGGCAAGGTAACTCTGGCCAAGCGGAAGGTAGGTACGCTCCAACGTGAAGCATTAGCACTGTATCTGATTGTGTTCATCTCTGATGGGAGAGCGTCCCCCACGTGGGGAGAAGAGCACGTAGCTGTGATATCTCTGCTAATGAGCAGGTACCCTCTAAAACACACATAGCTGTTATCTCTCTCTCAAAAATGTCAAATGTTACTCTTTAACAATCTCTAGATGATAATGTCTGCTGAACAAACAGGTATCGCTAGCTAAGTGGAGGCAAGGTACGTTCCAACACGTGGCAAGAGGTAGAGTGACTCGAATGGGGGCTGGTGCATGAGTGAGGATGGCCCTGCCTGGCTCCCTACTCCTGAGGTACCGACTCCTCCTCCCCTCGGCCTCCAGCCTGTCTCTTCGATTCAGTTGAATAAATCGGTGCCACAACCAAACTATAATACTTCAACTGGAATGTTCAAGCAAATTATAGAAAAAACCTGACCTAAAACCTGTGGCGTAGCTACAATGGGGCAAGGGGTGCAATGCACCCGGGCCCCGGGCCTCGGGAGGGCCCATCAGGCCTCTTTTTTTTTTTTTTTGCGAGCACACGAAGCGCGCAGGTTTGGGGGCCCATTCAATGATGATTGCACCCGGGCCCCTGTGAACATTGCTACGCCGTTGCCTAAAACCGTTAAGTAGATCTCTTGTGAAAAGCGGACAGACAAACAGACAGACAGGCACATGTTGGATTTTAAATATATAGAGACCAGTAACGGCGCACTACACGATAACGAGCAGTGAATACACTTGACTTGAGCATTCACAGCATTCATCCTCTTCCTCTGTACGTTTAGCATTCGTTTGCTCAGAGTTTGATGCCCTTGCTGCTTTCTGAGCAGCTCTTCTTTTCTCCACACTAGTGGCCTGCTTCTTCTCTTCTTTCGTCGGCATCTTTTCGCATTATAACTGATTAAGTCAGTGTTTGTATTGCAATTACTTAGTATGTTGTCTTTAATTTTTCACTTAAGCTGGCACTTAAGTCTTCAATCTGCCTCAAGAGTGATTTAAGATATGAAGAGGTAGGGGAAATGACGGCAGGGAATGAGAACGGCACAACTGCAGAGAGTTGATTCTCCAATAAAATAAAATAAAAATAAAAAGAGGAATAACCTTGGAGGTCAATCATCACCCCGAAAGCAGATAGTAGACGTCACGTAGTATATGTGTACCAATTTCCAGGTCAATAGTTCATATGGTTTGCGAGCTACAGGTGATTTAAAATCCTGGACAGACAAACGAACAGCTACAGTAGTGCATTATATATAAAGATGATGTAGTTTTGAAACAGTGACATTCAGAGTCTGGGTTCAAATCCCAGCCTGATGATGGTCTGTGTAGAGTTGACGCTTCCTCAGTTTGTCTCTGTAGGTTTTCCTTTGGCTATTTCTGTTTTCAAAGATGTGTGTGTTATGTTAACTGGTGATTCTGAAGTGGCTGAGTTTGTGCAGGTGGGTACTACAATAATCTGGTGCCATGCCCAAAACTGTTTCCCACCTTTCCCTCAGTAATGTCAACAGAGATTTTTAGTCTTAACATTCCAGGGTTGGATTGGGTGGGTTTGAGAATTTGACTTTATGCCATATTATGTTATATCTGGCCTCCTCACATTGCATTTATATTAAATGTGTTTTCTAGCCCTTAACAGACAAACTTTGAGTACATTTGTCAGCGGACAGTGCAATGGATTGGCACCTTGTTCATTAATTTTTGCCTTGCCTGGGATCCAATGCTGCCACTATTACCAGTAGCCCCTGCCACACATTTATGTCGGAGGACCTTCTCATGGACTTCAATGAGGTTTGAGATATCTCACTGGGGCGAGAAGGGGTACTATTGCTGATGTTCTCTTCTCCTTCTCTCCCCGTAGCTCTGAGAAACCTCCCAATGAAAGCTCCCCTTCCAGGACATGCCACCATGAGAATGAGTTGTCTTTTTCCCGAGACTGCTGGACAGAGCACCCAAACGATTGACCCTTGTGTTAAAAGAAGCTGCCAGAACACAGTCTGTTATTTTTGTTTGATTTTCAGGACTCTGTTTGAGTTGAACTCCCTTAAGTAAACAGGACGACAGGGTTGGTGTCCCAGCTTTCTTCTGGTTGTCCATCCTGTGTTCCTGCACCCGGCCACATCCCCTAAAATCTTTAATTGGACTGAGCAGTTTAGAGAGGGTCATGCTAGGTTGTATTGTTTTATGCTATTTAACAATGGTAATCTGCTTGGTACCATACCCCATAAGCTGTGTCTTATTGTGCCCCTAGATATATGGAGATTTCTAAATGTTTGTCAAACAAATTACACTTGTGGGGACATCTTGAAGAAAACTGCTGAAATGCTGTTTGACAGGCTGATGATCACATGAAAAACATACGTGCTCTGGTTATAAATTATTGCCATATGTCTTGAAATACTGTTCCCCTTCATAATAGTTTATTTTTCTTTTAAGCCCTGTAATATAAAGCATTACATAAAGGAATTTTTGAAATTTGAGATGGTACATGAAATAAAAAAGAAACAACCCAAAAAACTGCAAAATACGCAAACATGTAACACTGTATTTAGCAGTTGAATGCCTTTTGAATAGAAGGGGATGTAAAATTAGAGCAGGAATAGGAGAATAACTTGACAAGAACAAATGCTGCTTTACAGCAATGACTATTATGTTGTGGGGAAAGAGATGGCAAATTTATGGAGACAAAGATAAAATAAAGCAAAGACACGGCTTATCGAGTAATATCCTGAAGAAGCAAGTCTGCATGGAAAAGCTTTATTCTCACAAGCATATCGTGAAAGGATAGTGGCTCAAAAGAAGAGACAATGCACCCTTACATCTAGTTATTTTGCAGCCAGGAAGGAGGCAATGATAAGAACCCTCTGAACAATAGATGACCTCCTTGGTTAGATTTTCAGCGCATTACTGTCTGCCTATGGAAATCTTTCATGAGTTCTGCATAAAAACTTATAATGTAGATTTTACAGTCTGCACTAGCACCTCAGCTCCATAGTACAGGCAGCTTGCCTTGAAGCTGCCAAGTACCGTACTATCAATATACTTGTTCTCTTCATGGTGCGGTATTCTGCTATGACCGGTATGTTTATGCAAGTGCTAATAAAGGAGCAGCTATTTATTCCACCGAGAGGCAGGGGCCTCTAAGCAGATTGGAAGCTGGGGGCTCACTACATTTTTCTAAAAACCTCAAAAGCCGTGGAGGTATTTGCATTTAGGAATGTCTGAGGAGTCACATATGTACTAAAATGTAGAGATCTAAAAGAAGGGAAGATGATACTTGATAGTCAAGTTTAAGAATTGGTAAAATGGTGTTTCTTTACCCTTTCCAGGACTCATCAATTATAAGGTTATATCTTGGCTAAGCACTCACACTTTCCATATTGTTCTACCTGTAAAATCAGAGCAGGTTATGCAGATCCTTCATTAATGCATGTATTCATTCATTGAATTTACAAAGCCACTTATAACAGAGTCAGGGGAAACGGAGCCTATCCAGACAGAACTGAGTGACAGTCAGGAGATTCATCCTAACATGCATGTCTATAGGGTATGGGAAGAAACGAGAATACAAGGAGAAATGGAAAAAAAGGAGAAGGGATATGAGGAGAACATGTGAACTTTGTGTATTTTATCCATACAGTAGCATCTGGTTGTGTTCAGCTGCAATAAATTGGTTATTTTTTGTGACGATTATATTTTTTCTGTCTCTGTCAGCAGAGACTAATGAATATACAACTAAAACAGCCTCAAACATTACAAAAAATTCTAAATTAACTTGTTTCATACTTGCAGGTTTTAATGTGAATTTACCAATAAACAATTGAGTCAACTTCATGTATTAATGAAAGCTACGGTTAATATTGTTGTAAAGAGGACTCAGAAACATGATGAAAGGATCTGAGACCTCCAAAAAAAACCGTGAACCAGGAAGGAGCTTCACTGATCCGAGCAGTAAAGGATTAACCCAAGGGGGAAAGTCCGCAGACAGCTACCTACAGGCAGCGGCCTACACAGGCCTAAGAAGTGGGAGCTTTCTTTGAAATTTCAAAAAACAACTAAAAAAGGCCTCACGAGGCAGAGAAAACATTAAACCCTGAGTTGTAAAAACAATCCAAGCAAAGAATTGTTACAAATGTACATATTTATTAAATAATAGAAAAAGAAACACAAAAATGACATAAGATCTGAAGGCCATGTCAAATTAGACAATATTTCCAGTGATTTTCAGTCATAGCCTCACTCTCTCTTTCTCACCCTTTATCTTTTTCTAATTTTGTTCTTGTTATGTTTTCTTTGTCATCTTGTAAAACAGTATAAGTTACATCCTTTATAAGGAAATGTACTATAGAAATACATTTTATTGTTATTGGTTGTAACCTTCATTTACATAATCTTAGCAAGTTGGAGTCAGTCACTGTGCACTCCCGTGAAAGCCAGTCGCTTAGTCGGACTCCATCAAACCAGTCTGTAACTGTCCCTGACAAAATCAAATATGCTTGGTTTTGTTTTTAGTTATTGGGATCGGGTTCTGTGTGCACAAGAGCTGACAACCAATGAGTGCTCTTCTGGAAGGACAATGCATATAATGTAGTGACGAGGAATAAGGAACATGAGTGTTTTCGACTTCACGAACAGTACAGAGCTTTGTCTGTCTAATATCTTGTGTTTTACGTACCGCAACAGAATGAAAAAAAGAGTAAAAACACTAACATTGTGGCTAAACTCGTTGTACCTGTTAACCCTTCATACAGCACCTGTTCCTTCAGTTAGCATGCTATTGGCTGTGAGAAAAAGTAGTGAGTGGGATTGTGCTGGAAGTTCAGCGTTCAGTGGACATGTCTAGTGCTTTTCAGTCATGTAAACTAATCAAATGTCAAGTATGACATACTCAACAACTACGATATGGTTTGTATAAATTTTGTGTACCTTTATTAGATTATTATCAATATATATTTCAAATGTGGGTTTTTGAATACCAAGGACTCTGAGTTTGAAGTATTTTGCCTATATGAAATGTTCAATTTTGTATTAATTTTGCTTTACTTGTTGTTTTACTTGTTGACCTGGATACCATTCCCAGAGTTCTCTATGAGGCGCACATTTGTGATGTCATTTGGGAAACAGTATAAAGATCAAACACATACAGTATTAATACTTTAGTAGTTGATAACTTGATGGATAAATCTCCTATCATTTTCCCATAAGAACTCAACTTTAATTTAGTCCCACTTAACAAATTCTTGCCTTGAACTTTGATTCTGATTTTTTTTGATTGCCCTGTAGTTTTGGTGAAAGATCAGTTTTGATTTCTGGTATTGACCTTGGAGTTCCCTTGAACATACACATATTCCAATCATAATCTTTTTTTTTTTTTTTTAACTGTCTCTGCTGAGTTAGTATAGACAAGAAGTCACATAGCGTGAGATCAGCTTAAAGGGAGGCAAGAGGATGTGCCTTTAGAAGTCCAAATACATAATCCGAAATCAGAAATTGAAGAAAAGATGAGAAAATACACAACAAAGGTAATACTCACAAATTTCCAACCAAAAATCAATGCACCACTGCTGGGTCTCATTTGTGACAGAGAATATAAAGCCAAAAGGAGAACCCAGCATGTGTAATGTCGGGGTGGCACCACCTCCCGGGGTTCCACCCACAAACCACATGAAATGGCTGCATAATTAAATAAACAGTACACCATTAATAAAGAATAAAAAACTAAGAGAATTCATCTGAAAACATGAAAAATAATAATTCAAACATAACATAAAACAGAAAATAAATGCAAGCCTGGGAAAAACTCTGGCTGTAACATAGCAAATATTTGCAGAAAAAAAACTCTTAAAAATACGCAGTCTAATATACATGCTAGACACCCTTTCATAGTTACATTCTAAATTTTCATTTTTTTTGTACTCCTGTAACATTACTTGAACATTGAGTGACCTCAGTATGGACTTTTGCTGCATTCTATTGCCTAACAGGCTGAATTCAAACTGAAATAATATGAGAACATTCGTATTATCTGCCAGTTAGTCACTCATTGTTTTATATAATTTGTCATAGTGAATGCTGTCTGAAAGCACTTTAGAAATGGAGTGCAGTTCTTTTAATGTATTATGTCAATGGCAGCATAATGGTCATGCACTGAGACAGCAAAAATTTTGCAACATTCAAATATGTGCTATAAAAGGCAAAATACATTATAGAAAAAGATGACTCAGTATTTCAAATGTGAAAAGTTTGAAAGCTTCACTTTGGACCACAGTGGTGAGGACTGAACTGATGGTCCAGCTAGAGTCCAACTATCTCAAACATGTAATCCATTTGGTGACATCTTACTAAACACCATAACACAAATATGGATTACAGTACAAGGTGGGATTTGTGAGGCATTTGATAAGGGCTGAGTGTAGAATTATGATTCAATAAAAGAGAACAACTGAAACAGTACTTCACATTTACTTCAATGGACTGTATGAGTATTCCGGCAGAGCACTCCAAATGTGTAGGTAGTGCTGGAAAAAATCTAAGTAGCCGCAACAAGAGAAATGTTATATATAAGAGAAGTGTTATATAAAGGAATACACCATCCAAAAATGATACTTTAATATGCTACTTACTCCACTTAGTTAGGAGTGATGGCGGAGAAAAAAATTTTAATCTCTTTTCATGGATAATGGAGATAACAAAATTTCTGATAGAACAGGAGCCTATGGTGAGCAATGCTGGACAACAGCAAACGATATCAAAAACGTCCATGAAAAATCTCCCATTACTCATGTCACTTAATCCACAAATCAAGTCACCCAGTTGTAAGCTCACAATGCAAGTGCATCCATTAATTGCTAAAATATTGGTAAATGTTGTAAATACTTCCAGAAAATGAAAGTAGCTCACAATCAGGAAGCCCCTTCACATGTCTTTTCAATTGAAGACAGGAATCTCGACCAATGAATGAGAGGGTGAGGCAGGTCTTCAATTCAAAAGTGTGACCCTGTGAGAAGGGGCTTCCTCTTTGTGGACTACTTGCAGCAAACAATGCATGCATTTTGAAGGGTGTGATCAAACGACTGGATGGCTTGACATGTGGATTATGCAACATGACTAACTGGACATTCTTGATATTGTTTGCTGCTGTCCAGTGTTGGTCACTATGGGCTCCCGTTCTATCATTGTCTACAAAAACATGGGATTAACATTTTTACTCAGAAATCACTACAAACTACATGAGGTTAAGTATATATAATTTATGGGTTGAGGATTCCTTTAAATGCATTTACAATACTGTAACTAATGAAAACCTGCATTACATACTACAATATTTCATTTAGCGACAATCTGTATTAGGCAGAAGATAGAGAGAGTTGAGGTATTAACACATTGATGAAGATTTTCTTAAAAGAACAATATAAAGAATCTGTCATCGGATTTGAAGGCCCCCCACAGTCCCCATTGTGCAATCCCCAGTGGTGGGTGAACAGTCAAATGACTGAGGTCTCAAGGACTGTGACTGTGTCTGATTCTGTCTTTTGACTTTCTCCATTATAATTGACCACCCCAGAGGTTTATTTACTCCATGGATTCTGCTGACTAGGGTGTTGTGTTCATCTCCTCCATTGTCACTTGGCCATAGTTCAACAATTATTTAATGGACAGAAATTGCTAGGCACCATGTCTAGGGATTGTTCCTGCCTTATGCCCTGTGATTGCCAGGAGAGGCTCCTGCTTCTCCATGACCCAACCCTAGATTAGCAGGTTAGGAAGATGGCTGGCTAGCTGGCCCATTTATGTAAATCAGTTTCAAACCACTTTGTTTCCTGCCTGCTTAAACAAATCTGTGTCTTTATTGTTTAAGTTTGTATTTGGACCTACCTGTGAACCTGTCACCCTGCTTCACTCAGTGAAGAGCGCTATACAAAAGTAAACTGAATTGAGAACTTAATTTATTTGAAATAAAGGTGCCCATATCAATTAAGTTTCATCTTACTATACCATTGATATAGAGGCTTTACAAAGTAAATAATCAGAATTCAAAACAATTTACAATTATGTGTTTCACAAAAGCTAAAAGAATTTAAATGTTATCCATTAACAAGCCCACTTCATCTAATTCGGGGGCCAGAGCCTATCCCAGCAGAACTGAACACGAGGCAGGTGGCCAGTCCATTGCAGGACACACTCACTCACATGGAAACACATTCGGGGTCACTAATACAAATATCTTTGAACTGCGAAGGAGCAGCAAATACAGAAATAGCATTCAAACTCTACAGAAAGACAACCGAGTCTGGATTTAAACCTGGGAGTTGGGTGCCGTGAGGTAGCAGAGCTGACTGCTCTGACACACCATATTTATACAAAACAGCAAATATTTTATGTTAATTAAGTAACATATGTCCACTGCATTTACCTACATCCAGATTTGCTTGGTACACTACTTCTTTTATAGTATTTACCATTCTATTTGGCCTTTTTGATAGTGTTGTAATTGGTAACCATAAAACTGTAACATGAGTTTCATGCTTAAAACCCTTTTGGGGCTGATGTTGACTTTTGTTGACAGCAGAGGTTGAGGTTGGATGTTGACTTTAGTTGACATCCAGGGGCAGAGGGTAATAATCAGCTGTAGACGTCGACAAAACTCACCATCACGTTACGGGTAGACCCTCTTTGCTAGGAGGACTGTTAGACTCATTTACCTGACATCGAATCTCTGTGTGTGTGAGGAGCGTAAACAACGTCTAGAATGGCATTGACGTCGGGCAAAAGAGCAAAGCAAAATACTCTGTGGACATTATTAATTGCTTTTTGCATATTATTGCTGAAACAGACTCCGATTGTGATGCAAGTGATCTGGAAATTTAAAAACGAAAGGCGATGTTTTATATCATTTGAAATTGGAAAAAATCAAATTCTCAGTTAGAGGATCTGTACAAAATTTTTTCAAAACCTGGCAGGATCTAATCAATATTATTTTAGAATAAGAGAAATAACTATTACCGCATTTAATTCCCTTCTCCATCTCTTAATTACATATATATTTATTTCTCCCTTTCCTTTGCTTATTGTTGTCTTATTAAAAAGCCCTAAGCAAGTTCTCCTTTAGCTAAGCTCTTCTTCTCTGGGGTGGGGTCTGATTTGTCTTTAATTTGTTTGGTTATAAATTGATCTATTTGTATGGAATGATTACAATAAAAATTAATAAAAAAAAAAAAACGAAAGGCAGGTAGCTGTTTCTTTTCCAGATATATAAATGGTTAGACAAACAGGAATGTAGTAAGTATGTAAGCAGTGTGACAGCCGATCTTAGAAAGCTAATGTTTAATGTTAAATGCATATAGTGTATGCTTTTTAGAAAACTGAGTTTTTGGGAAAAATATTCAGACCTGGGAGAAAATGAAAAAAAAAAGCCCTGAAACAGTTAATAAAACATTTCTTGGACAAACTAATAGTAGAACTTATAGTCCATAAAAGGTTCCATACCTGTAAATGAGGAAACTAGAAATCCCAAAAATGGTAAAGGCAAGTCCAGTTCCCAAAGCTACAATTCCAAAGAGTGACAGATGATCTGGAAGGAAATGACAAGAGGCTTTTAGCATTAATCACTTGAGACACAAGAGAGTGAAATGAATGTTTTCTCAGATGAAATTCATGCAAATCATAAACACTTCCTAGTATTCAAAACATGCCAATGAAAATGAGACTTTTGCATTACACGATCTAATTCAATTTGTGCAATCCTATTAGTCTTAGAAGTATGGAGTCATCTTTTTAATTCAATTTGATTTCCATAATAAACGCTAGACTGCCTGATGGGTCTTATGTATCATCGGGCAGTAGGACTTCATCCCATCACTCTTTGTGTTTTTGTAATCTGTGGGGGTGTAATCAGCCCCCTTTGTTATCAGTTTGTTCATTTTTGGGGGTCTTTTCACAGATTGTCTCGTGTCAAGCACTAAGGTTTGTTTTAGCACATTACCACCATACCACAACAGAGGTAAAACTTCAAAGTGGGCCCAGCCACATTTAGCATCAAGATATGAGATTACAGCCAAAGGACCAGAAACATTGCAGGGGGCATTGACGAATGCTATTTCATTTATTCCTTCATATACTTATTTATTTATAATTTGTTGTTTTTCTTTTTTTCTTGCATTTTTTGTCTTTCTTTGAACTCAGAAGAATATAAGATTTTATAGTAATGTGTGCATTATATTTTTATGGTCAATCATTTCTTCTCCATTCGTGTTGGTGATTGCATTGCGAACTTCTTGCTTGTGGATTTGTTGAGCTAAAAGCTTATTAGCTTTCTCTCCATGTTCATAGTAATGATGTCTTGACTTATAAATAAGTTGTTCAGTTTCTTTACTTGTCAAGATGTTGAGTTCTGTATGCAGAGCCTGCCTTTTCCTATGAAGAGCCTCACTTGGACGCCTGGGTTGTTCTTCATCTATTCTAGTAATGTTGCTTCTTAGCTCTGACACTTTCTTGGTTTCTAATTTATTTCTGTGGGAAAGATATGAAATAATCTGTCCTCTTAAGAAAGCCTTTAGAGTTTCCCAGAGTGTTCCTGTAGAAACCTCTGAGGGTGTGTTTGTCTCTAGGAAGAAGCTGATTTATTTGGATATAAATTCTGTGCAGTTCTCGTCTGCTAATAGAAGAGGGTTAAGACACCATCTACGAGGTGAGTGTGAGGGGCTTAATGATTTTAGCTCCAAGACTAGAGGGGCATGGTCAGAGATAACAATTGTGTCGTATTTGCAGGATTTAATCATAGTCAAGAAATTATTATTTATAAAAAAATAATCAATTCTTGAGTAGCTATGATGCACTGGTGAGTAGAACGAATATGTTCTTGAGTTTGGGTTAAGAAACCTCCTAGTGGGGTCTAATAAGTTGTGGTCAGTTAAAAACTGTGTAATTATCTTTGCAGTGTTAGATGTCGTCCCCCCTGTGATGGGAGTCTTTTCTAAGAGTGGATTTAAAACACAATTAAAGTCCCCAGCCATTATAATTTTATGAGTGTTCACATTGGGAATGGATGCAAATAGATTTTGTATGAATTCCTTATCATCGACATTGGGTGCATAAACATTTATCAAAATCATTTTATTGTTAAATAAGTTGCCCATGACCATCACATATCTCCCTTCAGGGTCCAATACTACATCTGATGCTACAAATGGGACTGTTCTGTGTATGAGAATTCCCACCCCTCTAGTTTTCTTTATAAAGCTAGAATGGAACATTTGGCCAGACCAGTCTTTTTGTAGTCTGAACTGATCCTTGCTTAGTAAGTGGGTCTCCTGTAAAAATACTATTTTAGCGTTTAAGCCTGTTAGGTGAGAGCATAGTTTCTTTCTCTTTAATTCGTGATTCAGGCCTTTAACATTCCAGCTCACAAAGTTAACTGTCCCATCATAGAGACATTGATTCTGAGTTTTTAATGTCATTTTATAGTGTTAACTGGTAGTGAGGCAGTTTTAATTTATAATTATAAGGATTAGAAGAATAGATTAGATATAGCCTGCTCTCCTTCTCTCCCCCCCCCTTATCCCCCCACCCCCCCATTTTGCCTCCTTGCATGAGTCTAGATCCCACTTTGCAATGTCCCAGTCCTCCGACATACAAAGAGACAGAGCACGTCCAAAACAAAACAAGCCCCCACCCCCACAACGACGTTTGAGAATTAAAACAAAGTAGAGATATCTATTGCAGCTAAAGTCTAAATACTATCTGCCCAAAATATAATCATTAACAGTCTTTAAGCTTAAAATATAACCTTCAGCAATTTTAAGATATTAAGATAATAAAATAATGAACCCTGGGAATGATTTTAAAAAGTGGTTTAGGATAAACATAGTAGATCCTAATGCAATAGTAGAAATAGCAATTAACCAAGGATATGATGTTAAACAGTCTACTTTAGGGTAGTAAAAAAAACCTACTTTAATTACTTCCACACTTCCACACACTCACATCTATAGCTGTAATTAAAACATAAACATATAGTGTCCAACTAAAGAAAAGGATGTATAATTATAATACCCGTCTCTTAAAAGTGGATCAGACAGCAGATGATAAGTCCTTGCCACGCCATGACAAAATACGGCTCCTTATTAACTTTCAAAAGAGTGTTGGGAACAGCTTCTTTAATTCCTTTTCAGCTTCCTCCTTGCTTGAAAATACATAATATTTGTCTTGAACTTCCACTTTCACTTTGGCGGGATACAAGAGGCTGTATTTGATATCGGCTTTCCGTAGCAGCTTTTTAATGTCGAAGTAGGCTGTGTGTTTTGCAGCTGTTAAAGGTGAGAAGTCGGGGAAAATACAAATGAGATTATTTTCAAATATAATCTCTTGCTTGCGTCTGAGAAGTGCCATCACATCAAGCTTACATCGTAATCGCTCGAAGCGAACAATAAAAGACCCTGGTTTAAAGGTGTTTGATCTGCTGCTATCTCGGTATCTAATTTAAAGTCATCTCCAATTATTTTAGAGAGCAATATTCTACTGCAAATTTCACTGGGTTTGAACTTTCTTGTTTCCCAGGTATACCTTCAATTCTTATATTATTCCTTCTGCACCCATCTTCCATGGCCGCAAGTCTGTCTCCGTGTTTTTGCATTCGGAATTCGCAGCTGTAGCTTTTTCATAGGCGTTAGATGCCAATTGTTCCGCTGTTTCAGCTCAAGCCGTGAATGCCTGCTTAACGTCTTCCAGCTGATCTGTAACGTCATTCAACTGATCGGCAAGTTTTTTCAGTTTGGATCTATTTTCTTCAATGTGTTCCTCTAATTTCTCCACTATGCCTTTAAAGGTCACATCAAAACGTTTAAATAGACGCTCACTTAAGACCGTAGCTGTGGCAGTGGCCAGTGTAGCGATCATCTCTTTCAGTTCGGACAGTTCGCTTCGGCTTTCATGCTCCGTGAGTGGAATAGCACCTCCTGTTACAGCAGATGCTGCGGGCTCGCGATGAGTAGATGACAGCACATACTGCAGAGCCTTTTCTAGTCTTGAATGATCCTCAGATATCGGCGATCCATCGAGACCTGTATCACTTGCACCCTGGCTCCCATTTTCACTCTCGACAGGAGATGATGCAGTGGACCGAGGTCCTAGGAAGTCTGCGCATTCATCTGCCTGTTCCAGGTCAGTCTCCGAGAGGCCATACCTCGTACTCGGGCCGGACGTCTGTCCAGACTTTGATGCAGCTTTAAGTTTCTTTTCCGGTTCTTTCTGACTTCTCTTCTTGTTACTCATGTTTATATATTGTAGTGGAAGTTCCTTGGGTCGGGTAAATACAGGATACCTCTAAATGATAATAAATACATGGGAAAATAAAGCCGCTGCTAACGGAGCTCCGCTTCAGACATCCATCTCCTTTAACGGACGAGACCAACCTTTCTTGCATTTTTTTGTTTAATTTATTGTAGAGCACTTTGAGTTACGCACCTTGTATGAAAATGTGCTATAGAAATGCATTGAAATGTCATTGTAAAGCAAAGTCACAAGACTAGAATTGAGTTGGCAGTCCATACTGGATGCATTTGAGCCTTAAATTGCTACAAGCTACGTATAAAGGTGGCTGTGCTCTTGTCCAGTGGGTATAGCAGGACATTGACTACAAAATCATAATTTTACAATATAGTAATATTGAATTACAATATGGTAACCATCATGAAACACTGACACATGATTCCTGTTTACTTTGCCCATGCAAACAAATGAAGTCAATGCAGTTATTGCCATCTGCCCAATCAGAAGAGACACCAATTATCTATATATCTATATGTATAGTCATGCATGTGTGCCTGGGGACCACTTTCCTAGCTCTGACCATGTAAGAGATACCAAGAGAGAGGGAGCACTGAGGCTAACTGTATCTTCTCTTTCCACTGCAGTTCTGACAAGAATACCAATGATGATGCCTAGCTCTGTCCACACTGCCCAGAGTTTGCCCCGCCCCTTCCACCTTGGACACCATAAAAACAGGCTTCCCCTGAAATATGGTGTTCATTTGGACCTGAGACATCAGCGTAGACAGAGCTTCTGCTGATGACTCTTTTGTTAAATGCAATGCAAAGCTGAATCAAGACATCCTTTTTTGTGCCTAGGCCTATACTTTTTTATTTATTTATTTTTGTTGATTTTTGGTATCCCTGTAAAATGGGAAAGCCTGGCTGGTGGCCCAACATTCTTTTTGTCAATCTCAATCTGTTCCTTGGTCATAAAATATATATATATATACTGTATATAGGGTGAGTCAAAATTATGTTAACACTAAGGGATTATTTTTATCTCGACCACACCTTTCCAGCTTGATGAATAGGTCGTGCTGGACCAATGCCATGGCCTCCACACTCCCCTGATTTGACACCCTGTGATTTCTGGGTATGGGGTACGGTGATGGAGTGCGTGTATAGCAGGAAAGTTCGTGATATCAATGACCTGAGGGACAGAATACGGACTGTGGTATCATCTATTCCCCACAAAACGTGTGTCTGGGCTTTAAATGGTACTGTTGCTCATTAGTTTTTGTGTGTTGAACATGATGGTGAGCAGGTTGAGACATTCCTGTAAATCATCTTGCACATATGAATTATGTTTTGTGAATAAATGGTTAACATTCAAATGTTAACATAATTTTGACTCACCCTGTATATATAATTATATATATATGAATGTATATATGTAAATATATATATAAAATGTAAAATGCAAAGTTATGTCTGTCTGTTATGCAATTATTCATGAACCATTTGGGCAAGAACCATGCTCTTGGTCGTAATCAAAGCCTTATGATATAATACACACTGGTGCAGCGAAAAATGTGGCCAGTGGTAACCTTAACAATGTTATTGGTGTTTGCATCTTTCTTACAGGGAAACTGCTCAAAAAGGTGACATGGCAGAAAGAAAAAGACAAATGGCAACATCTGCTGAGTGTCAAACAAAATGCAGGAACTAGTTATGTGATATGAAGAAGAAGATTGACAGCCCTGGCATCTGCTAAACATCAAGCACATGTGGGGTGGCAACCTACTGCTACTCAGGAGTTACTAGGGCTGGAACCTTGATCTTGGGATGACTGGAGGAACACATGTTTTTAGAAGTGAACGTTTTAGTGAGTCAGAAGCAACCATGAGGATTGTTATCAATCAAATCATAGATGGAAGTGATCAATAGACAATAATATTTTACAAGCTTTAATGTAAGTTCTAATTTAAACCAACTTTGGAGACTAAAGGTCTCTAGCCTGTTGTTATACTGTTTAGTTTTCTTTTGTGGTGTCTGTGTCTTCTATGTTACTCCAGTTGGATGATTATAATTATTATTATTGTTGTTGTTTTAAGCACTACAAATATAGGTTTTAAGCAAATATTTACACCAGCTATGCTGATGCCAAAACCAGATGCCAAAAATATTTAGTGTGAACTGATAAAAGCTCCAAAGAAGCCTATAATGATTTTCAACACATGTTCAAAACCTCTGTTGCGAATTGAAGACCTGGCTCCTCACACACATCAAGGTTTTTAATGATTCAATTACATAAAAACATTACTGCGACCATCTTCTGCTGAATCATTCAATACCAATGATGAATCTCTAAAGTCAAGCAATTAGTGCTGTCAGTGCCAGGAGCTGCCCTTGTGAAGGCTGCCATTCTACTTGTGACTGTGTGGGCTTCATACATGTATACTGTAGTTAATTAGTGTGGGTCAGTGTGAGTGTGCACGAGTGTGACTTGCATTGCACTGACACCCTGTTCAACATTTATCCTTACTTTACGGTTTGTCCTGCCATGACAGGTGCCTGGTTCTTGTGACCCTGAAGTGAATAAGTGGTTTAGAAAGGTAAGCTGCCCCCTTAGCTTCCGAAGTCAGTACTCCCTTGGTAATTTATTAACACACTAAGGCTGCTTTTTAAAAGTGCACACAGATGAAGGTTCTGGATCACATAGAAGGTCAAATATCAGCCCAGAGGTCTTCTTGAAGCATTGGTCAGCTTTAGGTAAAGATGTACGTCCAGCTCTTCATATGTTCCTATTCATACATTTATTATGATAGGTAGAGTTGAACATGTACAACCCTCCATCCAACGTCAGCAGACTCCCTCAGACTTTTTAATATATTAATGACATTGGGATACAGTAGAATATAAATATGATATTTAAATGTCAAAGTAGAAATAAAATTTTTCATATCCTTCCATGTGAACTATAAATTGAAAAGATTTCACTAATTCAGTTGTAACAAAGTGCAGACTGAAAGGGGCCTTGATCGTGAAGGAGGTTCCAGCAGGACAAATATTCTAAACACATAGCATGATTGGTAATAGAATACATTTAAAAAAAACAAACTAAAATCAGTTTTCTTGAGTGGATCAATACAAGTCCACACTGTAGTTCAACCAAAAATGTCTGACAGGAGTTGACTGTCTTTGTCCATTCTGGGAGCATGAGCAATTTTACTAAGATAAAGTGATAAATGCTGCTGATGTGGAAACCTGAGTCAGACTTCATCTGTAATACCCCATCCATTCATATTCTGAACCCACTTTCTTCATTATAGGATCTTAAATGGTCAGAGTCCACACTGGCCATGAGGCAGTAAGCAACCCTGGAAGGGGAGTCAGTCCATTACAGAGTACACTAAAACACAAACCCACAATTTTTAAATGCAAACGGTCTCCGTCTGCACTACCATTTTCATATCATTCATAGAAGCATCCACATTAAAATAACCAAAAACGCATATGATGTAGACATTCACCTACTCTGGGAATGTGCGTATCGACAGAAAAATCTTTGAAGGGATGGTAATGTCTCCACTCTTAAACTGTAGCCTCCAGTAACTTTATTTTATTTTTGTGCATGTATTTAAACTGTACAAAACATAATTTAGATGCATACAGAAGCAATACAACAAACACCCTGGAAAGCAACTCCACTATGTCTGCTATGCTGGAATATGCTTTTGTTCCGTGAAAGGTGACCAAACAGGGAATGAGGCATTATAATGAGCACCATCCAACCAGAGAAGGTCTATGAAGGGAAGGGAGGGCTCCTTTAATACTTGTTTTAGGAGAGCAGGGCACATATAATTTGCATGCATAATTAGCCATGTGGTGCCATACACACAGAGCTCAGTATTATAGATCAGGTCACTGTTTTTCTAATATTGGCATGAACCAAAGTCTGCAGCCATATGGGATCTTCAGGATTGAGTTTGAGAACCCCTGATCTTGATTATGAAGCTGCAATGTATTAAACATGCCTCTGCTTTTTGTACTCATCATATATGGTCTAGCTATTTGTAAATGTCATCAAGTGTTGAACTGAGATGGGAATGTGAAGCACCTTCTTTACAGGAGGGATCATCCGTATCAAAGACGCAAGGTGGGTTATCCAGGGGCGGTGAGCCTTTTGGCCACTGGATTTTCTCTGTCTCTGACCAGATAATCTGCTTGTTTGTTCCATTGTAATATGCCACTTTCTGTAAACAAAAAAGCATAATTAAAAGCAAAAGTCAATATAGTGTAATCTTATAGATAGAAAGTAAAGGCAATATTTTTAATATACATGAAAGGCACTATAAAAAACATAACAAAAACAAAACTCAATATAATTTAATCTTACAGATGGAAAATAAAGGCACCATTTTTGATATACATGAAAGGCACTATAAAGACAGATACATATGGCAGTATACTATAGACAGAAAGACAGATTTGTGATGATGGACTGATTCATCCATCCATTGATTTACTTAACCTGCCTTTCCAGGGCAGGGTTGGAGGCAGAAGCCCCCTATTCCAGGAATCAGTGGGCACAAGGCAGAGAATAACACCGGGACAGGGTGCCAGTCCATCACAACATGAACACACACACATTCATGCACTGTGAGACCATTTAACAATGTCAGTTCACTTAACATGCAGACAGATTTATTAGACTGTTAATCCTGTTCAGGGTCACACTGAGCCAATGCCAGCTGCTGTAGGCTCCAGGCGGCAACCCTTCCTAGTTATGATGCCAATGCATACACTGCATTGATATTTTTTAGTGCAATAAACAGAAAAGTTTCAGTCAGATGTAGATAGTATTAGCAAAAAGAAGCTCCTTGTCTCTAAACAGACAGACAGCAGCCCAAATTTTTTAAAAAAGCAAAATAAAAACCTCACCCCATACATTCCTGTTTTAGGATCTGTCATGGCCCAGAGACTAAAATCTGTATCTCTGTCGTTATTCTTGTCTGTGCTCACAAGGCCTGTGACGCCTGCAGAAGGATAAAAAGACAAATCATCTTTATGAACTGCAATGGAAAAACACAAAGTGACAGATGTAGTCAGAACTTGGCAGCCTCACCAGTAACTCCACGTGTGAGCCTCAAACACTAACAGCAAGGTTGTTTGGTGCCTTCAGGTCACTTACAGCTGGAGGTGTGAAGCTGAAATGTTTGTGTGTCATGCCAGATATACAGGGTGGTCTGCCACTTGATGGATTAGAGTCAAAAATAGAAAGCAAAAAAAAAAAAAGACAAAGACCCTCTAAGTAGTTTTAAGTGATGGGGTAGGGAGATGGGAATCACAATGCCTAAGCAGAGAGTGTAAAGAAGAATAGGTCATCATCGGGATTTGGTCCTGGGCATTCTAGGATGTTTTCATCTTAAAGAGGCAGCCAGTCTCACAGGGGGTTATGAATACTGAAACCCCCTGTGGGGGGGCTCTTCTTAACCTCTTAATAGTGTGCTTTAAAGTGCATTCAGGTTTCATTAGATGGCTATATCAAATTTATTCACAATTCATTTTACTTCTCAGGGTGGCACTGAGGGTGGCACTAGGCAACAGTTTTATTTATAACCAACTTATTTAATTAACTTTAAAACAATACCTTCAATGGAATATTAGAAATTGCACCACTAGTGAAATACACCAGTGCTGAACCATTACCCAACATCAGCCCATTCATCAATGTTTGCCTTGGAGGCTCTTCATTATGCACAACATTGTAAACTGTACAGCTAACAGCCACGGGGCCACCCCCCAGAAGTTATTTTATCTATTTAATGCAGATCAACAGTTATTTCCCCTAAAGCTTTGTCTCCCGATGCTCCATATTCACATGATCTTTTATATACCAATGGGCTTTAAACAGTTAACGAGTTAAATGCTTTTTTGCATCTATTATTTATTCTGTATCATGTCCATCATTCTTCATTTATTTCTATTATTATGCAGTGCCTTCAGAAAATATTCAGATCCCAATGCTTAATATACCAAAATGACAAAGCAAAATACAGGATTTTAGGATTTGTTTTGTAAATTTATTATAAAAAATACCTCCTGAAATTTCACACTGACACACGTATTCAGACATTTTGCTATTACGCTTAAAATGTGGCTTAAGTCCATCTTATTTCATTGATCATCACTAAGATGTTTCAGCACCTTTTTTTGGAGTCCACCTGTAGTCAATTCAATTTACTGGACATGATTAGGAAGGGATACACACATGTCTATGGAAGGTCCCACAGCTGGCAATGTGGGACCATGATGTTGAAGGAAGTGCTTGAAAAGGCTTAGAAACAGGATTGTCTCAAGGCACAGATCTGGGGAAGGATACAAAGTATTTCTACAGCACTGAAGGTGAAAAAGAGCACAGTTAGCTTCCTAATTCTTAAATGAAATATGCTTGGAACAACCATGACTCTCCCTAGAGCTGGCTGCCTGGCCAAGCTGAGAAGGGCATTGGTGAGAAAGGTGACCAAGAACCCAATGGTCATACTTACTGAGCTCCAAAGAATCTGATTGGAGTAGATTTGAAAAAAAATGTTCTGCAGTACAGAAGGTTTCTAAGAGCACAGTGGCCTCCATAATTCTTAAACGGAAGAAGCTTGGAGCAACCACATCTCTTTCCAGAACTGGCCACCCAGCCAGGAATCAGGTGGTCACTCTGGCTGAGCTTTAAAGAACCTGTGTGGAGATGGTTAAAACTTCCAAAAGCACAACCACCACTCCAACACTCCATCTATCTTTGCTTTATGACAGAGTGGCCAGATTACACTTGCAGTCCACGCGGAGTCTGCAAATACGCAACTCAAGGTTTCTCAGAGTAGGAGAAACAAGAGGCTCTGAACTGACGAAACCAAAGATTGAACAGTTTGGCCCCAGTTCTAAGCATTACATCTGGATGATATCAATCACCACTCATCACCTGTGCAATGCTATTCCAACAATGGCAGCCTCTTGCTTTGGGGTTACTTTCAGTGACCCCACATCAGCAAAAATCGAGTAATGTCAGGGAGACTAGTCAGGATTCAGGGAAAGCTGAGCGGAGCAAAGTACAGAGATATCCTTAATGAAAACCTATTACAGAGCACTCTGGGCATCAGACTGGCTTCACCTTCTAACAGGACAATGACCCTAAGGACAAAGGAAAGACAACACAGGAGTGGCTTAGGGACAACTCTGTGAATATTCTTGAGCGACCAAAGACGGAGCCTGGACCTGAAACCAATTAAACATCTCGGGAGAGCCCTGAAAATAGCTGTCCACCGATGGTCTCCATCTAACCTGACAGAGCCAGAGACGATCTACTGAGAAGAATAGCAGAAAATCCCCAAATCCTTGTGTGTGAAGCATGTCACGTCAAACCCAAGAAACCTCCAGGTTGGATTCGCTGCCACAAGTGCTTCAATTAAGTACTGAGTAAAGGGTCTGTATACTCATGTCAATGTGATATATTGGATTTTTATTTTTAATAAATTGCTAATGTGCTCCACAGAATTATAAATGGTATCAAGATTACCGGGAGACAGATGTTTGTGAAGTCCTACAACTTTAAAGTCTCCTTAATGCAATATAGATGTTATCATTTCCATGGTATTAATGCAATACAAATTACTGAGGTCAAAAAAATGCTCAGTTACGTGGGGAATTTACTGGGCTGAATGTGTTTTTGCAGCTTAGATTTTAAATAATAACTTCAAGGCCTCTTGGGTGTTGTGTTCTTCCTATCTGGTACAGTACTTTTTGCCTATTAAAGTTATAGACAGAAGTTAAAACACTAAAACAGCTGTGCAAAGACATGTCATGTAACCCAAGAAAGTTTGTCAATCAAGCTATGTCTGTCACTCACATGGCACAGCTGGTATCTATGAGATGTGGCTACTCAATAACAAGACTAGGCTTCTGTGAATCAAACCATATTGCACAGGCCAGAACTGAGTGAGGGACACCGACCTTGGACAAGTATAGACAAGTTTCAATCATGTCACGCTATTAGCTCGCTGTCAAGTTCACATCAGAAAAATGTGTGTTGGAAAAATGATCAGGTCAGCAATGTATTAATTTGAAATGTTTAGTGAAATTGATAAAAACAGCTGACAAATGATAGCCGAGGTTTGTGGGGAAGAATGCATGTCACATGTAGGTTTGTTCAAGTGACACAAAAGATATTGTGGAGGTTGAGATGACGTTGAAGATGATAATATGCAAAAAGTCTATGAAAGCATTCAAAATGATTGACAACTCAGCATCAGAATTAATTGCACAAATAGTCTGAATCAATAAAGTAATTGTTGGCCAAATTTTGCACAACATGACGAAAGTTAGTGCCAAAGTTTTCCCAAGGCTTCTGGTCCTTGCTGATATTTTGGAGCAAAATAAAGTGAAACCAAACTTTTAAAAAAGTTGTGATGAGACTTGGATCTACCAGTACAAACCCAATATGATTATTGCTCTGGAAAACACTATCTTCACGTCTGCACTCCAGGGAACCCATTTTGATCCAGTTACTGAGGTGAAGAAGAAAAAAATGGAGCTTTTGAGACAGCTGATGGAAGATAATTTACACCAGTGCTATGGAAGACCAGAATGCAGTGGTGCGTAGATACAGGATGGGTGTATATCAAAGAGAAACAGACTTGAATTGTACGTTTTCATTATAATTAAGTTACATCATCAATCTGTTATTTAATAGCCACACCTGCAGTGGGCTGGCACCCTGCCTGGGATTTGTTCCTCCCTTGTGCCCTGTGTTGGCTGAGATTGGCTCCAGCAGACCCCCGTGACCCTGTGTTAGGATATAGCAGGTTGGATAATGGATGGATGGATGGATACCTTTTGTGTCTTTATGTAACTTTTGAGTCTTTCATCAAACAAAATTAATGCTTAAGATATGTGGAGTTCTGTGAAGCAATATGTAAAAATAGTGTGATCTGCCACCTGGCACTATAAGTGGCTATTGCAGACCAATGAATCATTAACATTGTGCCCCTCTGTAACCTACAAAGTCATTCAACCTAATTGAAGCTTGTCATCCTCATCCTTGTTTTAGCAGCCATTTTCCAGTTTTATCTAGATTAGGTGAATGCTTTTCCATATCTTTTTCCTGGGTTAAAAGCAATGTTGGGGTAACAGAGAAGATCCCAGTTAGGGTAGGTCTGCACCAGGGATTGTCTTTAGTTGCTTACCTCTTTGATCTGGTTATAGATATGTTGAGTCATGGGGTGACTCTCTCTGGTGCATGCTTTTTGCTGTTTGCTGATGACATTGTGTTGTGTAGCACCAGAAAAGGGGAAGTGGAAAGGAAGTTGGAAGAATGGAGAAACGATTTGTGAGACAGAAGGTTCAAGATAAATAGTAAGAAGAAATATATTGTGAGGTTTAATGATGATCAGGATTCAGAGGTTACAGTAGCTGCAGGGAGAGATACTGAAAAGAGTATAGTAAATATCTAGGATCACTGGTAGCCCAAGATAGATAACTAGATATAGAGATAACCCCTAGGGTTCAGTGTGGACGGAACAATTGGAAGAAGGTATCAGGAGTATCAAGTGATCGGAGAAGTAAG
The DNA here is from genome assembly GCF_900747795.2 of Erpetoichthys calabaricus. NCBI lineage: Eukaryota > Metazoa > Chordata > Cladistia > Polypteriformes > Polypteridae > Erpetoichthys > Erpetoichthys calabaricus. The sequence continues at coordinate 39,495,210 of NC_041400.2, read as the reverse complement.
GTAAGGTTTATAAGACATTGGTAAGACCAGCAGTGATGTATGGAGCTGAGACTTGGGCAGTAAAGGAAGCACAGGAGTAGAAGTTAGATGTGGCGGAAATGAGAATGTTGAGCTGGATTTGTGGAGATTACAAAGGAGGGCAGAATAAGACATGAGACAATCAGAGGTACAACAAAAATGGGAGAGGAATGCAGGCTGAAGTGATATGGACATGTGATGAGGAGAGAAAATGAATATGTGGGCAAAGGAGTGATGGGAATGGAAGTACCTGGAAGGAGAAAGCTGGGAAGGCCGAAGCAGAGGTGGATGGATAAAGTAAAAGAAGATTTGATAGAAAAGGGTTTGACAGGATTGGGAGTGCAGGACCGAGCTGTATGGAGAAGACTGATCAGACACATTGACTCCACATAGAACAGGAAAAAGATGAAGAGGAAGAAGAAGGAGAAAAAGACAAGAACTTTATAAAGCAGATTGCACTGAAAAGTACTGATTAAAAAAAGACTCTCTTAATGTAAAACTGATTTATGTAAAAAGCACTTTGTTTTTTAAAGATGTTTGTTATAACATTCTCTATGAAAGTCACTGTATAAACACAGATACCTGTAGATTGCATCGTCTATTAATGGCAGTGTATAAAATAAAGATGACATGCTCTGTAAAGCATTGTATGAGTGTGAGTGAAAGGCGCTAAGTTAAATATTCAGTGCTCTGTAAACCATTTTGTAAAATTACTGAATTTGAAAGGAGCTATATTAAACAATGATGAAAGGGACACTTAATAATAACACAGAATACATGGTATATGGCCTGACATAAAACAAAGATTAAAAGCTTTGCAGAGCAATTTTAATGAGAGGATAAGACAGGATAGACACTCTGTAAAGCACGTTGCCATATTTCTCACAATGTAAGGCTCTTTATAAAATGAAGATTGAACGCTCTGTGTTCAAAACTTTGCATATATCAACATTGACTTACATAAAGCACATTATGAAAGAAACTATATAAAATAAATATTGATTATTGTGTAAAAAAAATGGTAATATCTGTATTAATAAGGAAACCAAACAAATCAATTGAGTTGCATTCATAACAGAATGTCCCACTTGACTTCCAGCTCTTGAAATGACTTGATGGGGGTGGTCACTCTGATGTCACTGGGGGGGGGCTACCCCTACTGGCTTATCTACAGATAAGAACTTGGCTACAGGCCTGAAACATCATAATAAAACCAGCGCTCAAGCCGTTTAAAATATTTATGCATTCAGACTCCAAATTCTTCGTCTCCATTAGCAATGCCAGCTGCCATTAGGAAATGCAGAGAAGGAAATTGTGCTATCATAAATTGTCCGGCTCAGAATGCATTTGCAATGCCTTACATTGACTATGAAAATTGAGCAACCTTTAACATGGTACTTATTACAAGCTGGAAAGCAAGACAGGAAACCGAGCGGCAGGAAACGCTGTCTCTGAGGAATGATGTGGTGACTGACCAAATTCTTTATCCATTTGTTTTAGGCTCTGGCGATTGGAATACTGGAAACATGCCCCCAATTCAATGCCAAGACCATTCACTTTTCTAATCCCAAGAAGCCCCCACCACTTTCTCCTGTAAGCTAAAAAAGTTTAAGGGGGCCGACTTCCATGTCTGTAACAGATTGGGTAATTTGCTCATTTTGAATCTGTCAAGCTGATGTGCAGCAGGATTGGACAAATCTTTAGAAGCTGGAATTGAAACAGATTCAAAGAGAAAGTGACAGTCTGTCAAAATAAAAAAAAACAGACATGATGCCTCCAAGCAGCCACCACTTATCTTCATTTTTAATATTATGAACATGTGTGATGCAGCTTCATTTAGCAAACATTGCTTTTTGGAATTCTTAACAGTGACTAAGAGTTGTGGGATTACAACATCTTAATAAGTGACCTGAATCTTTTAACTCTACAGCCACCAAGTCAGTTTGGGAAATGTGCACAAAAGTATACAGTGCCTTAGACATTTTCAATAAGCATAAGTACTGGCCTGAAGCCTTTAGACCCCAAGATCACAAGGTCACATTCTGCTGCACAGATTACTAATACTGAATGGGGAGTTTAGCCAGTGGAGAGCTGGCTATCTGTCCAACCATCCATCCATCCATCCTCTAACTCACTTATCCAGTTCAGTATGGAAGATTCTTGCCAAAACTAAATGCAATGCAACGTATTAACTAAAGTGCAAGGCAATGCATATGCACATGGGGCAGTTAACTTTGGCACAGTTTTATTATGTCATAATTAGAACATTAGAAAGACATTTTAGACAACAACAGGCCATTCAGCCCTACAAATTTTGCCAGTCCTATTCACTTAATTCCTCCAACATAACATCAAGTCCAGTTCCTACAGTCCTACTGTCTACCATGCTACTTGGTAGCTTATTCCAAGTGTCTATGGTTCTCTGCATAAAGACAAACTTCCTAATGGTTGTCCAAAATTTACACTTAATAAGTTTCCAACTGTGTCCCTGTATTCTTCATGAACACATTTTAAAGTAACAGTCTCAATCCACTGGATTAATTCCCTTCACAATTTTAAACACTTGTCACACAAGTGGTCTGTTTGCTATAACATTTCTCCATCAAAGTCACTATTTAAACATACAAGTGGGCACATGCAATAATAATTCCACCCTGAGTCTCCTCTTTTCTCCCTAACAGATCTGATAGCTGGCAACTCCGGTAAATTGACTTCTGGGTTATGGACCCCTCAGCCCGCCTCCTCCACTCTGGCTTCCCCTTAAGGGGTCCACTACCATCTAGAGCAGGGGTCTCCAACTCCAGTCCTGGAGAGCTACTGTGGCTGTAGGTTTTCATTCTAATCCTTTTCTTAATTGGTGACCAGATTTTGCTGATAATTAACTCTTTGCCTTAATTTTAATTGATGCACATCTTAAGACTCGGGCCCCTTAATTATTTTGTTTTTCTTAATTAGCAACCAAACAATATTAAGACACAAAATGAACCAACACAGAAACAAAAACCTGCGTCCATCACACAATAACTGAAAATAAAGAAAGGTGAAGGCCTCAGTAATGTTGATCTGCTCAGGTCCACAAAACATTTTGACAGCGCTCTTAAAAAAGAAAATCAACAGTTTTGGAAATGTCTGCCATGGCAGAATGAGCGCCATGGAATTAAATAATGGATTTAATTAGCAACAAGAATTGGCTTCAAGTTAAGAAACTGAATAAAGGTTGGAGTTTGAGGCCCCAACTTAGTTGGTCATCTGTTGGTTCACTTCACATCAAATTTATGTTTAGGTGACATTTAAGGAAAAAAAGAATCAATTCAGTGGTCAGAGTCTCAAGAAAAGTAAATTAAAATAAAGGGAAATAGTTAATTAGCAGCAAAAACTGGTCACTAATTAAGAAAAGAGTTACAATGAAAACTTGCAGCTATAGTAGCTCTCCAGGGCTGGAGTTGGAGACCCAGAGGGAGTTTAAGTCTAGACTCCCATCTGAAAAGATGTCTGTTTTCAAATTGTTGTTTGTTTTTAGTCATGTTTTGTTATCAAATATATGGAGTTCGCCTTATGGTGCCCTAACTCTTTATCATCTCACTGGATTTTTTCTTACAACTTCAATCATGTCTCCTCTTAATCTCCATTTCCTTGTACTAAAAGGACTCAGCTCTTTTAATCTTTCCTCATAACTCAGCCCCTACACTCCTGGAATCAGACTAGTCATTTTTCTCTGGGGTACTTCTACTGCTACTTTTTTAAACATACCAACCAAATGATTGATTACTTTTCACTATGGCACCTATTTATATTGTCATTTTAAAACTCAATACAACAGCATATTGCACTTTTTTTCATGTCTATAGATTACGTGTCATAACTAAAAGCAAAGCAAACGTATTGCCTACTGGTTAGCGGCTGCTCAAAGTGTTTCGCATTTCGATTGAGGACCATGCATTAAACATGACGAAACTGAATGTAATCAAACGACATAATCAGCATCAAAAAATGGGGTAACGGGCATCAAGAGTTTGGGTATGAGGCATTCGATTCACGAGTGTGTTCACCCAGCACTAAAGATGGCAAAAGGGGATTTGATAAGGCATGTGGAAGCTGGTGATAAATAATGATTTCATTCTCTTCCATGTTGCCTAATTAATGGAAAGGGCTTGAGAAATAGAAGCAGCAACAGGAAAAGAATTTCTAACTGCTACAGCAACATTTTTAGAACACATTCAAGCGTTAACGTCCTCAAGCGCTGCAGCGTATGATTATATAGCTCATCAACCATGGCATCCGTACACCAGTATTTTCCTAAATATGATTTGTCAATAACTGAAGATGGGAGATGTCCATACCAGCTATTGCTAAACTTTTTGACGTATCGGTCAGGACTATTAGAAGAAGAATGGAACAATTTGATATAAAGCAAGAATAACATGTGATTTAGACAAGTTGACATAAGAGTACACTTTTCAGCAAAACCTCAAACCTCAAACATACACCTCACTGCTTCCGTTTATCACTCCATATTGACAAAGTTTATGCTTGCCACCAGAATGCAAAAATATTTAGAAGTAGAACGTCTCTTACCCCAACTGTTGACACCCCTTGACTCACCTTTTGACACTAATAGGTCATTTGATTACATTCAGTTTTAACACAGTACGTGATCCTGAATCAAAATTCAATAAAGTCGGAGCAGCTACTAAGCAAAATTCAATACGTCGACTTTTCTTTTAGTTAAGACATGCGATCTATGGACATGATTTAACACGCATTACACTTTTGCATTGCATTTTAAACTGACACGAAAATTGCATGCCCTTGTGAAAAGCAATCAATCATTTGGTTGATGTGGTTTTTAATTATGATGCAATAAAACACTGCCACAATGAAATGCACCAAATGCATATGAATTGCATTACAATGCAGTTGACATGTTGGGTTGCGTTTAATTGAGGGACAGATAATCTTCCATCGCAGGTGCATTGTTAGTTTTAGCAGATATCATGGTCTTAGCAAACCCAACCATAAATCCTATCGTGCAAGTCGTACATGGAGGTCAGATGGAGTAGCAGGGGTGGGGATACCAGATCAAGGGATGGATGCCACAAGATCTGGGGCTTAAGGTCTGGAAGCCCCCCCATCCCATAGCATAACTATTCCATAGCTTAGAGTTGCATGGTGATTTCTAAAATTAAAGGACAAGTTTGAAGTTATTTTTTTCACAAACATGGTATATATGCATTTGTCATGCAAAGTATGCTCCAAAGTCCAGGATTTTCCATCCATCCATCCATCCATCCATTTTCCAACCCGCTGAATCCGAACACAGGGTCACGGGGGTCTGCTGGAGCCAATCCCAGCCAACACAGGGCACAAGGCAGGAACCAATCCTGGGCAGGGTGCCAACCCACCGCAGGACACACACAAACACACCCACACACCAAGCACACACTAGGGCCAATTTAGAATCGCCAATCCACCTAACCTGCATGTCTTTGGACTGTGGGAGGAAACCGGAGCCCCCGGAGGAAACCCACGCAGACACGGGGAGAACATGCAAACTCCACGCAGGGAGGACCCGGGAATCGAACCCAGGTCCCCAGATCTCCCAACTGCGAGGCAGCAGTGCTACCCACTGTGCCACCGTGCCGCCCAGGATTTTCTATAAATTTTAAAAAATATCTGGCACTTCCCAATGAAGGCAATGGGGTATGAAGCACCACTGGAAAATAAAAGCCTAACACTTACCAAATACATCCTCTCTGAGTTTCAATAAAAGAAAACATGCCTTCCAAGTTTCCTTACACATGATAGTAACAACAGATCTGAAAATAATCATTTTATTGCACATTTTAGGTACTATTTTTCTTGTTTTGAGGATACAATTTCTATTCGCTAGTGCGAATTTTCACATAAATACGGAAGTAAATCAAAACAAAACCAACCACGTAGCACAAACAGTTTACTGTGATTTGGTCTGATTCGGAGGAAACAACACCTAGGGGGGTGAAATGCTAGCAGAAGACTACAAGTGCTGAAGTTGTGCACAACTGGACTGAATTTCATAATAATGGTGTTTTTCTATTTGAAAATGACATGAACAGGCTATTTTACAATGTGTATGTAATGACAAGACACGGATCAATACTTGACTACTGTCTTAGCTTGAAAAATGGACTTATTCAGTGAGTTTTAAGGATTTTGTTTTCCAGCTGTTCCTGTGCACACTTAATTCCATTCTAAAGTACCAATGCAGGCAAGATCCATCCATCCATTATCCAACCCGTTATATCCTAACTACAGGGTCATGGGGGTCTGCTGGAGCCAATCCCAGTCAGCACAGAGTGCAAGGCAGGAAACAAACCCTGGGCAGGGCGCCAGCCCACCTCAGAACACACACACACACACTAGGGAGAATTTAGAATCGCCAATGCACCTAACCTGCATGTCTTTGGACTGTGGGAGGAAACCGGAGCACCCGGAGGAAACCCACGCAGACACGGGGAGAACATGCAAACTCCACGCAGGGAGGACCCGGGAAGCGAACCCAGGTCTCCTTACTGCAAGGCAGCAGCACTACCACTGCGCCACCATGCCGCACTATGTTAACTTTCAAACCTTAAAAATAGCCCGGTTTGAGTAAGTGTTGGTGTGAGTCTATGGGAAACTAATCCAGGTATTCAAAAGTCTCAAACGTATTGAAAACAAATTTGTTCAGCTTAAGAGTGAATCACATACTTGAGGACATCAGAGGAAATAAAGAACAATAGCATTTAGGACAGAAGTCAAGAAGCACTTCTATACAGTTCTATACTCTAACTAAACTATCAAGAGATGTAGCTGAAGCAGAAACCCTGAGAACTTTTAAGATGCACCTGGATGAGATATTGGGGCAGCTGAGCTATAAGCTAAACAAATAAGCTGATAGACTTATGGTCTCCTGTCACTTGTCAAAGCTCTTTTATGTGTGTTCTTTCTTTGTACCTAATGTTGTTGGGCAATGTGATAATTAAAAGTGAATAGATGGATGTTATAAAACTCCTCTCCTCCTGAATTGTTCCTCACGTTCCTTGTTATTACCTTCATTCAGTGCCATCTGCATTTTAGAATTAAGGGACTATGCATATTGGCCACATAAAGTGAACTTAATCAGTACAAGTGTTAATATTGACTTGCCATTAGCTAGCTTTGACCCTGAATTGTCTCTTTTTACTATACTGTTAAAAAAAGTACCAAGAAACTAAAAAAGAGTAAAATGAGATCATGCCACATGCATGGGACTCCACATTTATTCTGTTCTGGTTGATAGGGACCATTAAAAGGATGAAGGAGATGAAGATACTTTCCATGTATCTCACATTGTCAGCCCCATTCCCTGTAAATCCCCAACCACAGTGTCTTGTTACAGAATTGCAACTCACCCCAGAACTGCTGGCTTTGCATTTTCAAAGTGATCTCCATGCCATTCTTCTTGGAGCCTCCTTCTGCGAGAGTCTGGTTGAGGGCCTTGGCATAAAGCATTACTCCATCATAGAAACATCCAGCAATGTAATCTTTCTATAAGAAGCAAAAAAAGCATTTTAAATGCCTAGTCTGCAATAGAAAAGTATTTCATTTCTGATATAGATGCATAGGTTCTTTCATCCATTTTGTGTGTTCAGATGGCCTCACTTTGATCTCAACAGAACTCATCATGCTAGGTGCCACCGTGTTAAGTGCTGCTGCCTTCTAGAACCTAAGACACATGTCTAGTCCCCAGCTGGAGCAGTGTCTATGTGAAATTTGCTCATTCACCCCGTGTCTATATGAGCTTTCCCCAAGTCTAACCTTCTCCCACATCCATATTGTTGAACGTTAAGTTGATTGGCAAGTTCAAGGTTAAGAGCGTACCCTCTGATGGACTAGTATCAAATTCTGTTTTGTTCCTCATGCTGTCATGACCACGTAATGGAATAAGTAAAATCATAAAAAGTATGGATAGTTTATATAAGTGCTGTGGGGGTTGTCAGATACGTACAAATAGGGGATAGCCACAGGGCTACAAAAAGGGAAATATTACAAACTGGCATGAGAGGGCGCTGTTGATAAAAGTTCTTCTCTTTTACCACCAGGAACGAACCTCACCAACGCTGTTGAAGTAATTTTCTTTAGCCTCATACCAGCAGCTGCATACCTTCCAGCCAAATGGGATATAAGAAACATGACTGCCAGAAGTCAGTGTTCATTTGGGGGACCTACGTCTGAGTGATCACCTTGGTGCACCATAAACAATTACTCAATTACTTGCATGGTCTCACTGTCTTCATTTGTATTTTCTTGCCAGTATTTATATTATCCATTATACTATATGTGGTACCCCAACCCTCTCCTTGTGTTGTTGTATTTTATTACAGTATCATGAATTTGCATACCCTGAAGGCCCATCTCTCTCCGTGCATATTGTACTAAAGGGAATGGAGAAGTTCCACCTGCAAAGGACTGTCTAGCAAAGTGCCCACAAAGGCTCAATTTTAGGGCATTTTGTGCCAGCCAAATGGGTGAAACTTAATTCTATTCTTGTAACAACTGTCCAGTAGTTGATTTGTAACAAATCATAAATATTAGAAATAAACAGAGGTATGGTCAGAGCCTTGGAATGTTTTTCAAGAAAATTTATTTGCTTATAATCTAAGAAAGTGTGCTGAAAAAAGCCATGGCCCTTGAAGACCTGTTATTAAATTTCAAAGCAAAGAAGTATTCCGTGTCCCACAGGGACTTTTGAAATACTGAACAGCCATCTCTTTGTCTCCAGTGGATTATTTTAACTCATTCCAGGTTGAATGCTGCTTGTTTTTGATAGCCAGTGCCTGGCTCTTATTTTCATTTTCTATATACTGTGCTGTTTTTTTCTTTATTTATCTGCATTTACTCTTTACATTTTGAAACAACCAACACTATACTTCCTATTTGTGCAATCCGTACATCGATTTTGACACCTGTCTATCCATCAGCCTTTCCAATAATGTAAGCTGTGATGTGGGCCCATCTAGAAGATCTTCTGTCTTAAGTTCTCTAAAGACCTATTTGACAGAATTAATTTTACACCAGGAGGTGGGCTAAAGTATTTATTACAAGAGGACCTCTGTGATTTTTAGCCCTATTTAGATGGGATTAGTTTTACACCATAAGGTAGGATAAGTGCAATACCTGAACTCTGTATTGGTGCATTCTTGCCTTATGAGTACTGTCACTCACTTGTAAGTAGGAGGTATTCTCAGGGCTCAGTGTACAGATTGCAGTACCACTCCAGGTCATCAGAGGGTGCTGCCATTCACATTGTGACACTAGGGGTCGCTGTTGCCCCATAAAAGCCACAGACAACACGTCCAAACACCAGGTAAAAGTCCCAGTAATCATTTTAATTTCTCCAATAATGTGCTCAAAGCACCTCCACCTCCACAATACACAATAATAATCAATAGTCATACAAATAATTAACAATAAATCCTCCTCTATCCCATGATGCTTTGGGGTTGGTCACGTGTCTGTTGTTGGCTGACGTCATGCGGAAGTCTTCCTGGTTCTTATTCCCCTCGTAGAGCGCACAACCATCTTCAGGATGATCTGCCGTCTTTATTACGACCTCCAGATGCGCACCATCTATGAGGTAAGAGCACGGGACAAAGTGGGTTATTTTAAAGATGTTTTTGATCCCTTCCCCGGTACATACTTCGTCTTGGTTGTTGGCACCCGGAAAATTTTTGTCCCTTAAGGCGGTGTCGCTCCATTGCTCCTCTTGGACACAGGGGATGTTGAGCACCTGACTTCTCTCCGCACTGTCAGTCTGTTTCATCTTCTTCATTCCCATGATGGACTGGTCGAATGGGTTTGGCGGTTTTTTGTGTGTCGCTGTCTGGGGGTTTTGTCCACATTAATTTTACAAGGTTTTCTGACCAAACAGACGGCCAAAATCCTGCTGACTACACCAATCGTGGACGCTTGAGGCGCTGTTGCCCCGCTAAACCCACCAGACAGACATCCAGGACACACGTTTAAAAGCACCAAGAATAATTTCTTTAATATTCTTAAATAAAGTGCACAAAGAATAAACTCCACAATTCTCAAATCAATAATAATCAATAATAATAATCAATCCTCCACTCCTCCCAGCAGCTCTGTCACTCAACCTCAACTCTGGCTCTCCTACTGGGTTTCCCACAGTCCTTTAAATAGTCCTTGACCCAGAAGTGCTCCTGTCCTTCAGTCCACGTGACTCCATAGCATATAAAGAGTTATATTTTTCTTCAGCAGGGAAGTACTTCAGTTCTTCCGTCCCCGTGACTTGGGAGTACTTCCGGGCTATAAAGGAAATAGAAATCCCCTTGTCTTCCTGCAGCATCCCACGGTGGCTCCCAGGGTCCCCAACAGGGCTGTGAAACCGAACTCCATCTCCCATGGTGCCCTGCGGGAATCCTGGGTACTTCTGTGCTGCAGGGAAGATGCCATCTAACGACCTGGATGTGTCAGCTGGGATAAGTTGCCGGCTGTCCATCACAACATATTCGTCTCTTTTATCTTCAGACTGGATGAAGATCTTCCTGCATCTTCTGGAAAGCCACCTCTTCCAGGAAAGCCCCATATAAGGATTAACACTTCATGTTGCTGACAGTTTTGTCATAGACTCAAGTCCATATGGCTGCTGTTGACCGGATAGCCATGAGGTCAGGTCAGGTTGGGGAGCATGCACTGGTACAGTGAATTGCCATACCCACCACACAACGAAACAGCTTGGGATCCTGATTGGAACACCCCTGGAAGACTTATGGTCCAGTCCCACCCTATGGAAATGACCACCTATCTGCCGCAGCCAGGTGTTACGTGGGTGACCCCTTGGCCTGGTCCAGCTGCTCAGTTCCTCAACAATGAGGATCCTGTGAGCCGGATCACCCTCGGGGAATCGCACCACATGGTGATAGTGCCATAACTGACTCTCCCTCACAATGCAGGTAATGTGCCTCATTCAGGACTCTGTGAGCAACTGCACATTCGACATAAAGTCAAACCAGCGGTACCCAAGGATTCTTCAAAGAGACACAGTACCAAAGAAGTCCAGTCTTCGTCTCAGGTCACTGGATAGCGTCCATGTCTCGCAACCATAAAGCAAGACAGGAAGCACCAGGACTCTAAAGACTTGGACCTTCGTCCTTTTGCATAGATATCGAGAGTGCCACACACCCCTTTCCAATGCCCTCATGACCCCCCATGCTCTCTCAATCCATCTAATTACTTCATAGGAAGAGTCACCAGAGACATGAATGTCACTGCCCAGGGAAACATCTTGACAAAGTCGACACTCTCTCTCTGGAGACAGACACACTGCTGATGACTGTGCCTAAGAGGTCATTAAAGGCCTGGATCTTGGTTTTTATCCAGGACACTTGCAAGCCCAGACACTCAGACTCCTCACTCAGTCTTTTGAGTGCCCAGATCAGAGCCTCCATTGACTCCGCAAAGATCACAGCATCATCAGCAAAGTCAAGATCAGTGAATCTTTCATCATCAGCAGATGCCCCATGACCTCTGGACCCCACGACCCTGCCCAACACCCAGTCCATGCAAGCACTGAACAGAGTAGAAGCAAGAATACACATCTGATGTACCCCAGAATCAACTGGGAAAAACATAGAAGTTCTGCCACCACTCTGCACAGCACTCACAGCACCAGTGTATAGGCCGGCCATGATATTCAGCAACTTTGAGGGGATCCCGCGAAGTCTCAGGATGTCCCACAGGGCAGCTCAATCAACTGAGTCGAACACTTTACAAAAATTGACAAAGTCTGCAAAGAAACTCTGCCAATATTTGCGCTCCATAAGATCCCTCAGTGCTCTGGTCGCTGGTAGGTGAACAAAGTGATCACGGATCCTTTTGAGGATGGCCCTAGCAAGGACCTTACCTGGCACCAAGTGCGGTGATAGTCCCCTGTAGTTGCCTACAATCCAGGCGATAACCCATTCCTTTCCATATAGGTATGACAAGTCCCATTTTCCAGTCAGTTGGGATGACGCCAGTCTCCCAAATGGAAGCAAAGTTTGCTTGCAACGCAAGGAGAACAGCCTTACCACCAGCCTGGAAAAGTTCACCCCAGATACCACAGATCCCTGCAGCCTTCCCTACCCCTCAGCTGGTTCATCACCTGTGCAAACTCAGTGAGATTGGGTGGTTCACAGCTAATTGGAGGATTAGCCTCAAGAAACATGGACCCAGAGATATCCAACGTCCTAGCCAGAGAATCAACATTAAACAGCTGCTCAAAGTCGCCAGCCCATCGGGTCACAACTGCAGTGTCATCCGTAAGAACTGTTCCAAAGGCTACCCTGACTGTGACTCTCCAAAGAACTGATTCAGATGTGTGTAATGCTACGATTCCTCTGTAAGCAGGCCATGGGTCACTAGACCATAGATGGTGTGTCACTTGCTCACAGATTCCTCTAAAAAAACGCCTCCTTATCTGCCCTCAGAGCCCTCACAGCCATCCTTCTCAGTTCCCGGTACAGACCGGACTTGCTAGCCAGCCGTGCGCTGGAACTCTTCTCAATGATATCCAGGGTGCCCTGCGAGATGAAACACCTCCTTCTGGGAACACTGATAACACCAACACAACCCTCAGCAACCTTCAGGATCTTGTCACGGAAGGTCTCCCACACCACATTAGGATCCTAATGTAATGTGGGTGACTTTCTGTGACAAGATCCTAATATGCCGATCCTGCCGATAGCTGTGAACAGTCTTAACAAATTTCAACCACTTTTCTCTGGGGTACTTACATGATAAACATGAAGCTAAGCCAAAAAAAAAGAACAGCAAAGAATATATCACTGTATTAACCTCTTTCCTAGTTAGATCTCAGGAATCTTTTCATTTGTTTTAATGGAAACATAATGCCGTCATTTTCAAATGTTCTCACTCTGCTGGCACAAATATAAATGTAGAAATTTAAACTACTAACATTTCACAGATTTAGGCTCAAAAATTTTGAAAAAGTATTGATCTGCACCTCGCCTTTATCAACAGCCTCTACACTATAAACATTTTTCACCCAGTGCCCTGCTGAAAGTGTTGTTGAGAAGGTCTTCCTACTGATATTAATTGTTATTTTATAACAACAAGTGGACCTGCTAACTCTTCATACAACCCCGGCTCCATCAAGCAACACACTATCGGCTGTCAGAAAAAGTCAGCACACAGTCGCTAAATTTGACATGCTTATTGATTTTCAGTCATGTAAACTGACATTATCCACTGATGAGATGAGCAACTACAGCCAGCATGTCTGACACTGCTGACAACTAGAAGTTACATAATACGACAATGCCTTAAGAAGATTGCATATTTTAATTTGTTTGTTATCTATAAATTAAGTAACTAAAGTGCAATAAAGCATAAAAATAGTCCTCAGTTGTTAGGTGCTATGAATGCACTTCGTCAACTAAATGTGTCCATTCAGGGTTTGAAGAAGGTGCAGACATGATTTCTAACATCAGGGAGATTGGGCTCAAAGCATATGGCTAGAGGAATGCAATAAGGATATGGCAAAGATAAACTGACAGGTATAAATAATAAACGCAAAAGGTCTGGGGCAGCTTAGGTTAGGGTTAAACCTCCTGGACTTCTGAACTCTCTGCTGAGTCTATAAAGGGTAAGTTCAGTATTTTTCAAGACAAAGTTATTTCTTCACAAACATGGTATATATGCATTTGCAACGTAAAATAGTGTTATAAAGTTATAAATTATAAGAAATAACTTGCCTATCCTGGTGTTTTATAATGGAAGCTACCAGAACCACCAGACAAAAATGTTAAAAAATTATAAAATAAATCCATTTTTTAAGTGAAGAAACTTATTGAGCATTGATCCGCATCAAATAGCTTATACTGTATATATCATTTTTGAACAAAAAAAACCACTATTATGCGATTCAGTCATTTTAAAAGAAGACCAGCTGTACACGTTGTCTTCATCCACCGTAACCTTTCACCCCAGGGGCAGAGTTTCCTCTTGAAGATAAATCACACTAAGCTGTTCTGGTCACACGCCTCATATCATATTTATGTAAGAAGTAACCCTCATGTCACACAAGCAAATCCTTACCTCAAGAAAAATTATACCAAAAATATGCGATAAAAATTATTTTTTCCAGAGCCCTTTTGTTTTCCCAAACATGTGTCAGAAACATGGAAGGCATATTTCGTCATACTGAAACTTTTGCCACTTCAAAGAAGATGCATTCAGTAGGTTTTTAGGTTTTATTTTCTGGGGGTGCTCTCTGCCCCATAGCTTCCATTATAAAAAGCCAGTGTGGGCAAGGGAATATTTAAAATTTATAGGAAATTAGAACATAATTTTACTTAGCAAGCTTCTGATTTTAGCTGCAACACAGACCGGTGCCATCTGCAGAAATTCTCAGACGACTCTGTAATAGTGGGAAGTATCAGGCATGGTGACGAGACAGAATATAGGAAGGCAGTGGATAGTTTTGTTTGCTGGTGTAAGCGGAGTCAGCTGCAGGTCAACACCAGTAAAACTAAGCAACTGGTGGTGGATTTAGGTGGATCATGATCTCCAGTTACTCCCCTGCCTAATAGGGGTATAGAAGTGGAGACTGTTCAGGAATACAAGTATCTGGGGGTGTATATGAACAATAAGCTAGACTGGTCCAAGAACTCACTGGCCATATATAAGAAGAGTCAAAGTTGGCTGTATTTGCTACAAAGACTCAGATCTTTTAGGGCCTGCAATACTACGCTGCACATGTTTTATGAATGCGTGGTGGCCAGTGACATTTTTTTCACTGTGACATGCTGTGGGGGGCAACATGAAAGTGGCAGACATTAAGAGACTAAACAAACTAATTCCGATGGCTGGCTCTATGGTAAGAGAGAAACTGGACAGCTTGGAAAACTGTGGCAGATCGCACAATATTGTCTCGACTTCAGTCTCGTATTGAAAATGCTAATCATGCACTTCATATTGTTGTGGTTGGACTGAGAAGTGTTCTCAGCAGCAGACTGACTTGCGTAAAGTGCTCCACTGAACATCACAGGAAATCCTTCCTCGCCACAGCCATCAGACTCTATAACTCCTCTTCCGGTCAATTATCCTCTCTATAAGCTGTTCCCTTTTTCTTTAATGGATATTGCAGTACATTTTCAGCTACTCGGATGTGCAATAACTTGTCTGTTTTTCTTATGTGAATAACTGTTTGTTTTCAGAATGTGTAATATTTCAGTTAATTATTATTATATTATATTATTATGTGAACTACTTCAAGCTCAGTGTACTATTACTGTTTAGTATACTAGGGATTATGTAAAATACTCCCATGCATACTATTCATTGTATTTCATGTACCTGTAGAACTTAGTGAATGAAGAATTATTGTACTTTGATATTTATATTCTTTACATGCTTGTTTTTTTTATACTTGCTCTTAGTGTTACTTGTGCCTTTGTCTATTTGTACAGTTGTAAGATAAATAATTTCCCTTAGGATTAATAAAGTGTTCTGATTCTGAAATGCATTTATATCTTATGCTTGTTAAGAAATAACCTTGATATGAAAAATACCAAATGTATACCTAACTCTGAAGGCAAGTAACTGTCTTTCCTTTTTTAATGCACATGGAAAGAAAATCCCACACACTGCAAGATCTGAGTGTTGGACTGTGCTTCACAGAAACAAGGCAGCTGGTCATATTTTATTTGGCCTTCTTTGTAATTCAGCAAGCACTGAAAGATGATCTTTCTTTGAGTTATATTCTCTTTCCTTTGTAAAATACCTTTTGAAATTGTGCTCTGTGAAGGGTAACTGATTGATTTTTATTTGTATTTTTTCATCTAGATATTTTTCCTTCAGAGCAGCATTCTGTACAACATGCCTGACTTAGCTTCAGTTGGACGACTTTTTCATGGTGCACAGGGATACGTGAAATTAAATTGATTATAAATCGAGAGATGTTTTGATCAGACTATATAATGCACTCGTAAGATGGCATCTGGAGTATTGTGTACAGTTCTGGTCACCACGGTACAAGAAAGACATAGCAGCACTTGAAGCTGCGCAGAGGAGAGCAACCAAGTGCATCCCTGGACTTAAGGACATGACCAACTCTGACAGACTCAGAGAAATAAACCTGCTTAGTCTCAAGCAGAGGATACTGTGTGGGGACCTAATCCAGATATTTAAAATCCATAAAGGCGCTGATAAAATAGATCTAGCAGAATTCTTTCAATTTAATGATGAATTACATCCACATACTCAAGGACATCAGTGGAAATTAAGGGGAAGGCCATTAAAGGCTGAAGCCAGGAAGCCCTTCTTTACTCAAAGAGTTGTTGTAATCTGGAACAAACTACCGGGAGATTGGAGTTGAAGCAGAAACCTTGACAACCTCTAAGAAGTGTCTGGATGAGATATTGGGACAGCTTAGCTATTAGCTGAACAAATGGGCTTGATGGACTGAACGGTCCATCCTTCTGTTTGTCAAACTTCTTATGTTTTTAATGATCTATGGAGCTACTCCTCTAAAAACTGACCTGGAATATGGCATGACAATAGCTTGTAAATGATGCTGTGAAGGCCGTTTTGCTCCATCATCAATTTATCTTCCTTTTTGTGGGTAATCCACTACAAATGCGAGCCTCTTAACAAGTAATGTATCTTTACCTTCAAAGGCAGGCACTGTGCCAAGGGATCAAAACAAAGATGATTGTTAAACTCCCCAAATGTTTCTGTGCATCTGCTTCTGATCACTTCCTTACCAGTGAACTGTCTAGGCTGACATTGAAGTCCTCCTTGGCCCGCACATGAAGATCTCTTTGAAACTCCTTATATTCTGGATTGTCCGGTTCTCTGTATGTTATAACAAATACCGTCTGCAAAGAAAAAGCCAGACATAACATAATTAATTTTCAGGTTTGTTCATTTTTTGTTTTTTTTTTGTCAATTAAATCTAATTACAAAAACATAAATAAGTGAATCAATACCATTACCGTAATAACATAAGTAAGGGGTCACAAAGTAGCTTTAATAACTGTATCTCCTCATTTGCATTCTATCACTATCAATTCTTTACAAGAAGCAGGCCATGTGCAATAATGACTAAGGCACTTGACCCTGAAGCGTAAGTCCACTGCTTCACTTCCTGCCTCCAAATCAGTGTGTGCCCCCAAGTGAGTGACTTAACCTTCCTGTGCTCAACTTGTAAGAAAAATCTATGCAAATGTCTGTTTTGTATAAAGGCGTCAGGAATGTGCACCAGTAATAGTGTCAGAAGTGCAAGACACCATAAAGTGAAGCTTGATACAAGTTTTTATAGGGCCTTTGGGTGAGGGCCTTACAAGTTTAGGGACCATGGGTCCATATATCCTATATGGTGTTCCACAAGGCTCTATCCTGGGTCCGCTGCTTTTCTTAATCTACATGCTTCCGTTAGGTCAGATTATCTCGGGGCACAACGTGAGCTACCACAGCTATGATGATGACACACAGCTGTATTTATCAATAGCACCTGATGACCCCGATTCCCTTGACTCACTAACACAATGTCTTACTTGTATTTCTGAATGGATGAATAGTAATTTTCTCATGCTAAATAAAGAGAATACTGAAATTTTAGTGATTGGCAATAATGGATAAAATGAGGTTATTAGAAATAAACTTGATGCATTAGGATTAAAAGTCAAGACGGAGGTAAAAAACTTAGGGGTAACTGTTGACTGCAACCTGAATTTTAAATCCCATATTAATCAGATCACTAGGACAGCATTTTTTCACTTAAGAAACATAGCAAAAGTTAGACCTCTTATATCATTGAAAGATGCTGAGAAATTAGTTCACGCTTTTGTTTTCAGTCGACTAGATTACCGTAAGAGAGTGCAGAATGCAGCTGGTAGAATCCTACCTAGAAAAAGAAAATCCGAGCACATTTCTCCAGTTTTGATGTCACTACACTGGTTACCTGTGTCATTCAGAATTGACTTTAAAATACTGCTTATTGTTTATAAAGCCTTAAATAATCTCACTCCATCTTATATATCGGAATGTCTGATATCCTATATTCCAAATCGTAACCTTAGATCCTCAAATGAGTGTCTGCTTAGAATTCCAAGAGCAAAACTTAAAAGAAGTGGTGAGGCGGCCTTCTGCTGTTGTGTACCTAAAATCTGGAATAGCCTGCCAGTAGGAATTCGCCAAGCTAATACAGTGGAGCACTTTAAAAAACTGCTGAAAACACATTACTTTAACATGGCCTTCTCATAACTTCACTTTAATTTAATCCTGATACTCTGCATATTCAATTCATTATAATAACTATTCATGGTGGCTCTAAAATCCATACTAACCCCTACTTTCTCTTCTGTTTCTTTTCCTGGTTTTTTGTGGTGGCAACCTGCGCCACCACCACCTAATCAAAGCACCATGATGTTCCTACATTGATGGATTAAAAGCAAGAACTCTGCATGACCATCATCATCAAGTCCTTCCAGTGGGAACCCTAAATTCAAAGAGGACTATTTCATTTATGTTAGGTAGAATGCCCAGAGGGGGCTGGGAGGTCTCATGGCCTGGAACCTCTACAGATTTTATTTTTTTCTCTCCAGCCGTCTGGAGTTTCTTTTTTGTTTTTTCTGTCCCCCTGGCCATTGGACCTTACTCTTACTCTATGTTAATTAGTGTTGTCTTATTTTAATTTTTACTTTGTCTTTTATTTTTATTTTCTTCATCATGTAAAGCACTTTGAGCTACATTATTTGTATGAAAATGTGCTATATAAATAAATGTTGTTGTTGTTGTAGTTCTTGTCTCTATCTGTGTGGAGTCTCAAGGTTCCTGAGTTGCTTCCATAGGATTTCTCTGGTCTTCTCTTACATCCCAAAGTCATGATAGCTTATTAAATGAATCTGAGGCGGCACTGCGTGAGTGTGTTCTGTGATGTACTGGAAACAAAGTTGGATCTCAGTGATACTGGGAAAGGCTCCCATGGGTTAAAAAAACAAATGAAAACTCTGAATGATTCTGGTAGTGTCTGCTAGGAAAGGTAATATTTCAGAGAATTAAAAATACCTCCTTAAATTATTTTAGCAGAACATGCAAATGTCAAATCAGCTCTATTAAAGCAGGTTGCTATTATATAAAAAAAAGAAAAGAACCAAGAACAGGAAGAGGGAAAAAGTCAAGCGGTTCTAATTATACTCAAACTGTTTACTTAGAAGAAATTAAATAGAATCTAAAATCAAAGGAATGCATCATCCAACACAAGCATTGTGCAACACAAAAACTAACAATGGTTATATGAACAGTGAAAAGCAGATACATATGTATAATACCAAAGTCCAAAAATAACGACTGGAGGCGATGAACAAATATATGCATTGATTTTGAAACAGACACTACAGAATGCTATGAATAAGTATAACAAAGACAATAGGTCTCATGAAGGTAAATGAGGCACAATGAATATACTGCAAGAGTATTCATGAATATATACTGCATAAATACAAGTAAATCACACACAAAATCATTGAAACTAGGAAATCAACATCAAAATAAGAAGATTTTTTAACAGGATAAAGGATAATATAATAAATGAAAACAAAATAAAGGAGTATGAAAGTGGGTATAATAGCAGACAAAGAAAACAACTTTTGGTTCAGGACATCAATTTGAAGTCTCTTCACTTGCTAGTATTGCATTCAGAAGTCTCAAGGGGGAACAGGAGAAGGCCCAGGGTGCAAAACTTACATGTTTCGGGGAATCCCCCCTACTACAGGGTTTAGAACTGGGCCAAGCAATGTTTGCCAAGACAGGCTGTTCACAAAGAACAGAAGCGCACAAACGTTATTATGTTAAACTAGCTGTGTAAGCCCGTGCTGTTAAAAGCCCGGGGTCCTAGAAACTATTGAAATCGTTGGAAAAAAAATTGAAATATAGAGATACCAGGTAATTGAAAGGAACTGCTCTGGGCATCTCTCTCCTAGGAGGTTTCGTTTTGCTAACATGCTTGCATAGTTTGTGCATTAGCGGTCAAGCGACTCTCTTTCTTCGGAGATTTTGTTTTGCCAACATGCTGGCTTTGCTTGTGCATTAGTGGCTAAGCGACTTTGTCTTTCTTCAGAAGTTTCGTTTTGCCGATGTACTCGCCTCGCTTCTGTATTTGCGGCTAAGTGACTGTCTTTCTTTGGAGGTTTCGTTTTGCCGACATGCTCGCCTTGCTTGCGTATCCTCGGCGGTGGAGCCCTCACCCCGACTCCACCTCTCACTCCTGGGCCGGACAGACACACACACACTTCCATGCATAGACATTTATATACAAAATAAGGAAAGTATAAGGTATCTAGAAATGAATGCATTCAAAGTTAAAACTCACCTATATAGAAAAGTTTATGTATTTTATGTAGATTTCATAAATTCTCAAGTGTTGCCTGTGACAAATACCTACGGAAAATTATTTGTACCAAAATGAAATGCAATCCAACGTGTTAACTACATTGCAGTGTAATGCGTATGCCCGTTTTAATTTTGACGCAGTTGTATTGTGTCATAATTTAAAATATTTTAGCCAAATAATTGATGGCTTATCAATACGGTATGCAATATTCGTGTCAGTTTAAAATTCAGTACAAAAGCTCATTGCATTTTCATTCCTGTCCATGGATTGCGTGTGATAACTAAAAGCAAAGCAGACGTATTGCATTTTGCCTAGCGGCTGCTCGGAGTATATTGCATTTTGATTCATGACCACATGTTAAAGTGCCAAAGCTGCATGTAATCAAATAACCAGTCAGCATCAAAAGGTAGGACAAGATAGTTTGGCTCTTTGGAGTTTGTTAAATTCCTAATGGAAGATGCTGCGCATACAGTAACAGAGAAGATTCTTGAGAAATTCTTTGTTTAATGACTAATCATGCCAGGCACTTCATTAAATAAAACTTGACTGCTTTGCATAGCTCTTCATGGTAGCTTTCATTATAAAAAAGCTCTTAACAATATAAATATGGACCATTTTATAATTTGTAACAGTGATCATTTTGGAAGGAGCTATGTAAAATAAAGACTTGATAATAGTGGCCACGATGTAGGCGGTTGCACATAATATAGTTTATTAATATAAATTATTAAAACATTCTCTTTCAAACAGTTAGGCAAAAATATTACACACACACATGCACACACTGGTGACCTGATAGACAATTTAGAGTCAGCAGTTTGCCAGTCCTAACATGCATGTGTTTTAGGATATAAAAGAATATGAGAGTATCCAGATAAAATCCCATGTGCTTGACACATAGAAAGAAAAATTCAAACACCAGAACAGAACATGCCCAGATAAAAAGCTTCATGCCCACCCCTCAACCCTGAGCCTATTTATATACGTTAATCCTAAAATAACAAAATGGCAGATTCAGTTCCCCTGCATCTAGCATATAGGAAGGTGGCGTACCTTACAATGAAGCCAATTCTGCAGTGAATGCAAGGTTAAGATATTGCTGATTTCACTTTGTACTGACTTTTGCATATTCTATTGTTTATTGATGCAGAAAGCATTAAAAAGATTACAAGGGCAGTCATCATAGGGCTTTTTATTGATTGGAAGATTGATGGGTTTTATTTTTAATTTTTGAAGATCTTGAAAATGTGCAAACCATTAATTCAGTTTCAATGACAGATGAATAGAGGAGTAGACTGTGTAAATCTTCTCCCAATTTTCTCTTCAATTTAAGAATGCAAACACACAGTTCATTCCAATGCCATAGCATGGAGAGCAGCATGAAGTGAAGGGCAAAGGCTTGAAGACCGGGTTTCGGCCTGTCATTCTCAGTTATACAATGTCACATAACAGCCAGATAAAGGGGACGAGGAAAAACTGAAAATGGTTATGGATGCTTATCAAACGTTATATTATGCCTTTCATGGGGAAGGCTGTCCTACACCACATTTAGGAGGGAATTTATTGCATTGCATTTCTTTGCTGTGTAAAACACCCATCTACTGACATCTACTGTGAAGAGTGCAATAAAAAGGTAATATTGACTGAATTATTGAAACTGGAAACCTTATGTTTCTCAGCTCAATTTATACATTTCTGCTAAGGTGAGAATTATGAATAATAAACTGTTAACATGACAACATAGTGGCTAAGACTCCAAACCAGAACATTGCCACTTTAATTCCCATATCTGAATGTCTGTGTGATTTTGAGTCACTTAACCTGCCTGTGCTTCAAATGTAAAAAAAATATATATTTTGTATTATGTGTCAGCACCTGTATTCTCAATATATAAAGGTGCTACAGTATATAAACTACAGGTCGGTAGTGATGAGTGCTGCTGGCATACACTCACAAACCTGTGCTCAAATATGAACATGGACACCGCCAGTGTGCACACTTCACATCTATTTGAATGCACTTAGGAACTGTTATCTTTTAAATGTTCTTGGAAAGAGTGGCTACCACGTGTGTAGGCCATGACCTTGCATTAGCTTTTATCCCTGGGGGCCAATCCCTATATAACCTATAATCTCAGCACAAGAAGGTTTGATCTGATCTTAAAATAACACATTTAAATGGAAGATGTGTCATATCAGCTCATTTCCCAAAGCTGCTTTTCCTAGTTAGGGTTGAGTGGCAGCTGGGGCCACACTTTCCTGTCCCAAACTACAGAACCCAATTACTCCTGTGGAATTTCCAGGAGTTCCCATGCCATCCAAGAGATATGAAACCCCCCAAGTGTGCCTTGGGTCTGCCACAGCTGGTGTAGCACTATGGGGAGCCGCTCTGGTGGAATCCTTACAACATACCCCAAACCACCTCAACTAGCTCTTGATCTGGAGGAGTAGCAACTCTACTCTGGGGCTTTCTCAAATTGCTGAGAGGATCTCGGGATCTTGTCTGTGAGTGATGGGAAAGGGGGACGTGAGATCAACAAGCAGGTAGGAGGGGTGGGAGGGGTGTCTAAAGACTAAACTTTCAGTTTACTGGCCGATCCACATCCCTGTCCTCACCTATTGTCCTAAACTGTGGATAATGATCAAAAGAATGAGATAGCGAGTGCAAGGGTCAGAAATGAGGTTTCTTTGCAAGTTGGCTGGGCTGACTCTGTGTAAAATGCAAGTTGTATCATTTAAAATAAACCACAAAGCTCGGTGAGAAAAAGAAAGACGGTGGAAGGAGGTATAATAGTGGTGCCATTCTCTCATAGAAGAGCAACCAAACATCTCTGGAGCTAGATTAATACTACTAAAACTCAGAAGGCTGATCATCAATGGTCAATAGAGTACTGTTGAGAATTGGAAAACACCTTTGGAGTATTTCATATTTTATTGTTATGAGAATTTTATATTTTGAAAATGTAATTTACAATTTTATGTCTTTGTCTTAGAGTTCATTTTTTTCCCATTTAAATTTTTAATTGTGTTAGATTGGCTTGTTGAAAACTGCTACCGGCATACACTGGCTGGGGGAACTTGCCTGGTATTTGATACAAGATGATAATTTACACCATAACACCACCAGTGAACAAGTGCTGTTGGAAATCCTCATTGTTGGTATTCTAAATTTTCATCTTGAATGGGTTTTGTCTTAATGTTTTGGCTCTGGTTACTTACTAGAATAGGATTTTGGTGAATGACTCCTTCCAAATCTTTCCTGAAACAAAAATCTATCTATCTATCTATCTATCTATCTATCTATCTATCTATCTATCTATCTATCTATCTATCTATCTATCTATCTATCTAATCATTGTGATCTGATTTACAAATTCCTTAGCCTCTGAAAATGATTTAAACAGTGATTTCTGGTTTTGTTATTGTTTTTTTGAGGCCAAAAAATTTATTTCTTGTGAAAACAATTCTCCTGTGGGGCCACCTTGTTTTCCCCATGGACTGCACCATGCTGGAGACTGGTTGCTGGGAAGAGAGGCTGTCGTTCCTGGAGGTCATGTGTCATGACGTCACTAGTGCAACATTTTAAAAGCCAGTGACGCACATACCTATCCAAGACTGTATTTCTGAAAGAAAAAATATTTTTGACTTCAATGGTTGTAACTTTTGACTTTTTGACTTTCTTCTCTCCTCCAATCATGATTTGTGTCTCTTGTTTCTTGGCTTTGGTGAAATGTACCTTGTTTTTCTGGCCACAACTCTAGCTACATGTACTGAGCTTTGATATTTATTTACTCTCTTTCCTATTATAACCCTTTCTCAAATTTTGACTTCTCCATGAGATATCTATATCTATCATACAGTGCCTTTCCTATCTATCTATCTATCTATCTATCTATCTATCTATCTATCTATCTATCTATCTATCTATCTATCTATTGATGAGAATGACTGGGGCTCCTGCCCAGCCAGGATGCCTGGAGGAAGAGAAGAGCGGAACAGAGGCAACACCTCCCATGGGACACGAGAGGGCGCTTGGACAATTTCGAAGCCATTGACTGCAGCACCTCCACCACACCAGGCAGTGCTGCAGGAAGATCATCAAGGAACACCTGGAGCACATCTGGGGACAATATAAAAGGGGCTGCATCACTCCATTCTGGGAGCCAGAGTTGGGAGGTGGATGACAGAGCTCGCAAATGGAGGAGTAGAGGCGGCAGAAGAGAGACTAGAGAAGAAGAAAAGGACTGAGGTATTGTTGATGATTAGAGCACTGTGTAAGGTGCTGTACTAGGAAAGTGATCAAGAAATAAAAAGCATGAGTTTTGTAAGTGTGCCTCTTGTGTCTGTCTGAGTCGGGTTGGGTGGCTACAGGTGTCACACTATCTATCTGCTTAAACTCTCTGCTTTAGAAAACCAAATTTGAGTCTTTGGATTGGTTTATTCTTTGTTTTCGAGTTTACTTTTAGTTTTTAAGAAATAATTCTTTGCTTTATTTTTAAAAGAAAGGTGTATCTCTCGTTTATCTGCTTTTAACATCAAAGCAGTAGCTCTCCAATACAAAATGCCAGGTTTGAGA